>NW_010972886.1:8826235-8835696 GCF_000737465.1 Haliaeetus leucocephalus | reverse complement strand
GTTTATATTCCCTTGGTTTCTCATCCATCGAGTCCTGGTATGGCTAAGTTTCTCATTAATTGGAGTTGTATGTTCTGTTCCTGGTTGGTCTGCGCTGCTTTTCTTCCCAGCCTGCTTTCCACTATCTTCTAAAGGCTTTTATCCTACCCGCCCTTCTGCCTGAGTCCATACTAGATAGGATTTCCTCCTAGAGCATGTCAAAGCACCTTGTCTTCAGCAGAACAAGGTGCATCTTCTTGTACTCTCCTGGCTGAAGAGGCTGAACACATTCAGCTCCAATCAGCTTTGCTAACAACTCAGCTCTCTCCCATAGCCAGGCACTACTGCTGTTTTCCTATTGAGAGGATGAACCACAGGCTGGGAGGAGGAAGAGAATTGAGGAGTGGGGTCAGCAGGGATGCTGTAGTCCTGTCCGCCTAACCTGTGCAGCAAAGGCAGGAGTAGCCCATCAACCCAGGTGGGTTAATCTGAACTGTCAAAACACCAGATATCCTGGGGTCGTGGTTGAAACTATTCCTGCTGCAAAGCACAGCCAGTGCTTCCCGTGTGTGGCACTTGTCTGACAGCCACGTTAGATTCCAATGCCAGGCTCTTTGAATTTGGGAAGACTGTGTGCAGAAGAGGACAGGTGGTCTTTGCTGGTAATCTTTGCAGGCACCGGCCCATGATGTCTTGTGTAATTTAAAAGCTGATGATTGTAGACACTAGCCTGAGTTTTTAAAAAGTTGCTAAAGATGTGTGATTTCTCCTTTATCCCCCTCCCCGTAGACCAGGTGCTCTGTACTTTCTGAACATGAAGTGGTTTCTGAATGTTAAGAAGGATGTAAACTGTTCACAGCTGAGGACACAATGGTGCACCTCCCCCCTGCCAAAAAAAAAAAAAGAAAAGGAAAAAAAAAAAAGAGAGAAAATCCCACCATCAGTAACTTTTGAAAATCCTGGTCATCATATGATGTTCCTAGAATGTCCTTACTTATTAAATGAAATGGGAATAGCTTGTGATTTTTCAACTCTTAAATGCAACTGTTTTGGGCAAAAGGCAAGGAAGGGATCCGTACTTGCAACAAGAAAAAAAGTTTTAATTACTTAGAGCAAGAACATGTTCTGAAAAGTAAAGATTTTAGACTTAATGTGCATGGAACAAAAGGCCGTTGTAAGCTATGTACGAGAGTTGCTGAGAGTTTGTATTCTGCCCTTTTTTTTCTGTGGGAGTTATTTCCTGTTGTTGACTAGAGTTCTTTATTTAGAACCACCTAGCTACTGAATGACGGCTTGCTCGCAAGAAGAAAAAAGTGTGATTAAAACTTGCTAGGGCTTATTTCAAGATCTCCCCACTTCCATTTATTTAAGGGGAATCTTTGCTAAATGAAAGAAAAAAGTTCAAAACAACAAATGCATTTCCTTCTCATGATTTCGCCCACATCAGCCATGACAGCTAGCAAAAATATGTTGGGAGTCTGAGGTCTTTCACCTGAACATCTCATGGAAGACAATGTTTCTCTAACAGAGGTGGTTTGTTTTAGGTTGTTCTGGGTTTAAAACTGAAATAAACCCATAGAATGCCAGGCCTCCCTTGTTGCTGGTAAGAGTAACACATACTGGTGTTCTTGGGGGGCAGCTCTTTCTATGAACCCCATAACTAGAGTAGGAGTGGGCACTTGCACTTTCCCAGCTGCTCAGATGAGAGTTTCCTTTGAAGAACACTGCCAGCAAAAAGAGGTTTCTGTCTTTTGACCTGCACATAGGAATAGTATTTGGGTATGTGTGTGGAGTCAAATTATCAGCACTTTGACATCTGCTTAACTTCTTTTGCTCTTGTGTCAGGGGCTGAACATCCAGTTAAGAGTAAAGGAAAGTTAGCAGAAGAGCAGGTTGGGGAAAAAAAAAAAAGATTTAACCTGAAGGTTAACACTACTGGACTATAGGTTTAGGTAAGCAAGCAAAGTAACTGGGGTTTATGATGACTTTTTTGCTTAGCAGGAGTCACACTAGGAATGTCCCCTGGGTGTGGATGATTAGAAAATGCTTTGGGGCATGAGGTATAGCAGATGAACAATCATCCCTCCTTGTCTTGGCTGGCCCCTGGCTGTGACCCTTTTGCAGAGGGTGCCTATTTCTGCCCAGCTATTGCAAATAGGCTAGTGCCTTTCTGTGAAGTATCTGACTGGTGGCTGCTCTTGTGGGCAGGCTGTGGAGAGTTATGGCTCAAGAAAGCCATTCACATCTTTCCTTCTGTTAATAAAACTGATAGAAGCTGGTTCATAAAGTTGAACCTCTGTAGGAAAGTGGATCTCTGAGAAAGAGAGGGGTTTGGAAGCCGCCTGCCCATCCCTTTATGCTGGGAAAGTCTGTGGTTGGGAGAAGAAGCAGGGAGAGCCTCAGTGATATTCCTCGTGGTATTTTCTTCTCCTGCTGCTGTCCAGAGGTCAAACCAGAGAACACCCTGGACTCAGTAGCAATGCCATCGATGAGGATGCAGCTCTCCCTCCATGTTTCTTGGGTGTACTCCTTTCCCTTGGCTTGTTCCCCTCTGTACTCCCTTCATGTCTCTGCTTTGCTCCCCCCCCAAGGCTAAAATTTTTTAAAAAGGGAGAATTATTACTGTTTGAGAGTGCTGCGTATGGCTGTCTCAGCCACTGCTGGCTTTAGGGACCAGTATGCCACATGCAGCATCTGCTTCCCTAGCTCTGTGCCATCCTGCCCACAACATATCTCCCCCCAACCGCACCCCACCCTCCCACCCCGCAAATTCTGACACATGCTGTGTGAGTTGAGGGTGACCAGACAGGAGAGCTGCCTCTCCCCTCTTCCAGACCCCCTGCCACATTTCAAGGACATTAGCACCCCAAAGCCACCGTGGGAGGAACAAAGAGAGTTTAAGAGGTGTGAAAGGAAGGGAAAGATGGACTGTGATGTGATGATAAATGGTGCATTTTCAGCTTTTTTTCTTTGTCCTGGTGGTAGATCCTAAATACTGGGTGGGTTTGCAGTGATTTAGTGTTTCATCTTTGCTTGGGAATACTAATTAGGTGTAAACCTCTTTTAGCCTTTGGTTAATGGTCATTATCAATGAACATCTTCCTTTAAAGTGAGAGAGCATAAAAAAGGTTAGAGGAGAACCTAAATTAATTTGTGCAGTTCCCTTTTTCTTCAGAAAGCTAAAATACATTTCTGACTGTTACAGGGGTGGTTTTAGGTAGAGTTAAGAAATACATACTTCACCCACAGTCTGTTTACCTGCATATACAGTACGAGCTTTTGCTGAGTCTTAGCTGTGCTAGCACGAGGGAATGTAGAGAGGCAAAATGAATCATTACTACAGGCATAGTCAGTAAAAGCATCTGACGTACTCAATCACTCCCCTTTTTTTCAATTTTCTTTTATTTTTAATCTCTTCTTTGCACATAATCTAAGAAATCACACATTTTATGAAGGGTTAAAATGGAAAGACTTGTGCATTTACTGCATTGACTCAATGAGTTCAGTTCTATATGATCTTCATTTATTTGTAGTGGAACAGAATGGCAGTGGGAGTTTATGCTACATTTGATGTTCTTGTGCTAGGTTTTTTGCCAGCTCCTTTTTTTTTCCCCTCTTCTAAATTTGGCCCTGCAGATTAAACTTCTGTTTTATTGGGGTTTGTGGTTGTTTTTTTGCTTTTTTTTATGAAGAAGTGGTGTAGGTCACTCACTGTTTACTTGAAATTAGACCCTCAGAAACCTCTGTCTGAAAGGAGTATGGATAAACATAGTCTGTAAAGAATTTTGCACCTGGGACAGTCAGAGGAAGGATTTATCATTGCAAATTTGAATTACCTTGAAAATGCCTCTATTTTAATTGGTAAGCATTCCTTGAATCTAGTGGCTCTAAGAAGCTGCAGAAACTAGTTTTAAACAAAATGCCCAAGCCCCCAAAACACTGTAGGAGTCTTAATATGCTCTGCAGGTTGTATTCCAGCCAGCAGAAGCAGCTAGAGGTGGGTGCATTCATTTGAATGTCAGTGTATTAACTCATGTTTTCATGTAAATAAGGATTTGAAATAGTTTGTTGTTGTGGTTTTTTTTTTCCCCTCAGTAATACATCTGAGCATGAACACATTAAACTCCAGTGACATGGGCTTAAGTCCTATATAACCTATTGCAATGCTATATAAAACCCTACATCAACACCGTAGCCACGACACCATTTTGGTTTTGCCCTCTCAGCCTCTAACACATTGCTACTGGTGTACAGTGCTTTCATGTGACTAATCTGACCAGGAACATCCACTTCTAGAAGTCTCTAGTCACCCAACTGGTGGCTCCATTTGGTCTATTGAGCCTTTGGCGTCTCAGCAGGGTTGAGCAGTGCTAAACATATTCCAACTTGCCTATGCAGCCAGGCCTCTTCCAGGTTTCAAGAACACTTAAGAGCGCGGTGGGGGGCGGGGGGGAAATCTGCGCTCCAGAAATATATGGCTCCACACAGAGGTCTGTTGGAGTAGCTTTACTTCAGAAAAGGGGCTGTAATATGTGCAGCGCAGGCGGTAAGCCAAATCAGTAGAGCTGCTCTCCCCTGGTGAACCAGGAGCAGGCAGTCTATCAGCATAAAGGAGATGGTGATGACCTTTGTATTGAAGTGTGTCCGTGGCTCACATGTTTGACAGCTCCATGTTGTTAAGATTTTCAGGCTCATGTTGGGTTTGTGCTCAAGACTAGTGGGTGGCCGAAGTCTTCTGGCTTGATTGCAGTGACATCTGTTTACACCAGTGGTTAATTAGGCCTGAAGACTGGCCATCTCTCTGTATTTTTTCCCCACCATTTCTGTGGTTTTTCTTTATTAAAAGTATTCCCTCCTTGGTTGTAAAACAGAGCCTTTGGTTTTATCTGCAGATTTTTTTTTTCTCTTAATCCACTGGCCCCAGTATGAGGTGAGTATCAGGACATCAGCCTAGCCTCTCTTCAAAAAAGTAACCAAGTGTTCCAGAAAAGAATGAGTTGTGCTTTTGATAGAGACTGCAGAGTGAGCATTGAAAGGGAAAGAAAAGCAGCCTAAAATTGTTTAAAACTCAGCTCAATGCAAAGTACAATCCACCGTGTCTTGAGAAGCCACAGTGGAAAGGGGAGACTGTTTTAGGAGCCTATGTGCCATACAGACGGCATCAGTGTGAACTGTCTGGCCTGGCTCAAAAATGAAGCACATCTTGCAGGTGATACAGCCTGTATGGGATTTCGGAAAGAACACGGATTTTTATGAAAAGGCAAAAAGATGTGAGAAGATATACGGCAATGGTAGGCAGCCCAAACAGAGGACAGAGTGTTTCAGCTGGAGCAAGGATGATGCACACCAGCAGTCTCCAGAGGACTGGGAGTGCACAGGGAATTACAGAGGGAGGGAGTCATCTCCATGCATGAGGAATGCAGCAAAACCTCCTCTGACTAAGCCAGCTAATGCACACTGTTTGTTTTCTTTTTTTTTCTTTCCTGATAATCCTGTTCCATAATATTTCCTTAATAATTTAATATGTGAAGAGTAGCCCTTTTGAAAAGCATCTAAATCACCAAGTCTTACTTTCAGATGAAACCTTGCCACCCTTGTCCTTGACACACACTGGGGATTTTTACTGGGTATGATTATTTGAGAGCTATCTTGGAGTTAAGGGATTTTTTTCTTGATTACTTAATGAATTTACCATGTGGCACAACCCTTGGTACTGCCAAGCAACAGCTTTCTATTACTAGACTGTATGGGCCCAATCCTGCATTACTGCCAAAAGCAGTATTTGGGAACAGACGTTGGCATCGAAATCTGTAGGAAGGCTTAGAATAACTATACAAAAGGGGTTAGTTGCACTCAGAATATTGATTCATGAGCTCTGTGTTTTTTTGCATCTCTGTTCATTTTACCCAAGTAAGATCAACTGCCCAACTGGACGTATAATATATGATACTGCATTAGAACTAAGGCTGCATTTGGTCATACTCATTAATTAAACTGATTTCTCCTGTAGGTTTTTTTTTCCTAGAGAACTAACGGAGAATGATAATTAAGCATATTATGCATTCTAGGGAATGGTGTTTCTCCTACTGCCACAAAAACATTAAAGGAGAAAAACACGAACTAAAGCAGAAAATGAGGGGGAAAAAAGGAGCTAAAATTGGAGCAAGAAGGGGGGACATTCCTTCCTTCAGTTTTAACTGATTCCTCTGTGCCTTGGGACGTGTGGGGCAGCCTTGTTACAGTGGAAGAGTAGCACCAGCAAAAAAAGAAAAAAAGCAATTGAAATCTCAAGGAAAGCAGCCCAGCTTACAGGTGCAGCTCCCTCCCTGCTAATGTACAAGTGCAGACTGCAGTAATGCACCCCCCCCCCCCCTTTTTTTTTTGAGGGGCTTGCTTTTATTTGTGGCTGAGCCCTGCATGAGAAGGGCCCCACTTCAGAAGGTCAGTATTGACCCCTGAGTTGGCCTGAATGGAGATGGTATGAGGTCTTAGCAGTGTTTAATCACGCCTTTGCTTGTAGCGTGCTTGCTTCTTACCCATGAGACCTGCATTGCTCCATGGGGAGTGCTGCTCTAGTGGAACGAGTATCCTTGGCTGTAGGCAGGCCCTTTGTTTAGCTTTTCCCAAGTTATCCATGCTGACGGGGTCTTTATTTGCAAAAAGTTGTCTGCTCTGGGGGCAGTATTAGGTATTTACCTGCCAGTTCCTGCATGCACTGAAGTAAATACATCCAGGGAGAAAATGAAGATGTGTTGTACAATTACGTGATGAAATCTCACAGTATTAACGTGTACTGAAATTAGAAAGAAAAAAGCCAAGGATGCAATTAGAAACGTAGGAAGCAGTTCACTGCCTCTTTTTTTGAAAAACGTGAGGGATGCTGGTGTTCCAGTACACCAAATGTTGCCGCTCTTTCCTAATTAGCACACGCATTGATAGGCAGAGATTACCTGGCAGTCTGTAGTATTTCTAATGAATTGCCCTATGTAGATCCAGTGTCTGTTTCCCCCCTCCCAATCTTTCCAATCTTTGATTTCTGTTTGTTCATTTATTTATCTTTAACACCAGCAGGGTTTTTGAATGATCTACAGGGGATCTGGCCTCAATCAGGCAAGCTTTGACTGTCCTTGCTCAAAGACAAGGCTGCGCTTAGACTATGCCTGTGGCCCACGTCCGATCAGTACCACTGTAGAAAAATGCAGTTCGGTTCCTTCTCTTCTAGCGTGTCATCTTCATGTGTGCGCAGTTTGAGGATATGTGTCAAGGCTACGACTGCACAGTTACATCTGTGCTACTGCTTCTCGGGAAGCCCTTGCATGCACTGTTCCAAAATGGGATGCGTTTTGGGTGGCATCTCCTCGCAGACATGCAGACTTTTCCCCCTGCTCCTGCAGCCTCTGGAAGCCTTTGCTGACACACTTCCTTGTACAGTGTTTTGTGGCTCAGTTGCAGGCTGTTTCTCTGCACTTGCTAACAAGTTTGGGCCAACCGTGTTTGGGCCTTGCAGACACCTTCTGGCCAGATTGCTCTGGAGCTGCAGAACAGAGTTTCTTGGCCAGAAAGGTCTCATTAAATCGGGCGCAAGGCAATGTGAGGAGCCGTTGGTGGTAGGATTATTTGCCTTGCGTAGCCTAACCTTGTCCCACCATGATGGAGCCTCTGCTGTGTGCAAAGCATAGGAAGGAGCTCTACTCATATCGATTTGTATTGTGACCTATGCTCAGTTGAGAGTGCTTCTGAGTGTGGATGCAGGTTGTACTAGTTGTGTTCGGAGGAACAATCTGAGTTATAGCGTGACTATAAACTTCTGCCAAGAAAGGCCCAGGGGAGTTACAGTAGGAAACGGAAGGGGCGGTGAGTTTTCTCTTTTGCTAGTGTAAAATTGGAGCAACCTAACAAAGTCAGAAGCATTTAAAACTCGGACGATACAGGCTCAGATGTTTTACTGCCGAGTATAACATGGCAACACTGGGGCCAAGGATATCAGACTGGAGCCCAGCTGCTTATTTAGTAAATGTTTGTGGTTATGCCTATAGTGCTGGTGATAGCGTGCACACACCCAGGCATAGGGACTGTAAACCTGCTGCGGACTTTGAGCTCCGGAAGGCAGGCACTGCTGGGCTGGGTGCATCCACAGCGCAATTATGCGAAGCCAGATCCTGCTGTGTTACAAATCCGGTGTAAAGGAGGGCAGAATGTGGCCCTGAAATTCAGTGGACCTGGCATGCAAAAAAAACCCCGGTCAAAAATGTACAAGTATTACAAATGTTCTGGCTGGCTTTTGAGTAGGCTGAAGCCCACTGAACAGGTACCACTCCACTCAGGCCCTAAAGAAAATGAATCTTTTCCTTTTATTTAGTGATTTTTTTAATGACTCTTGTAATTTTAAGAAGAGACAAGTTTTCCCAAGTAGAAGGACCAAATTTCAGCGCTTTGCTGCTGGAAAGCATCCAGCCAGGGGAAGTTCTAGTTTTAGTTTTTGCCAGCTCCTGAGCAATTCGCAAGTCGCTTGTCAAAATTCAGTAAAGGGTTCGTGAATTGCTTTGCAGTCTGGTTCAGAGCTACCTCTGCACCACAGACAGAGGATGAGAGAGTTTGGATCTCCTCAAAGGAATAGCTGATAGCACAGGTGGAAAGGGAAAGGTGTGCCGAGGCCTCCAGAACTGGCGAAGTCAAACAGCAGTTTTTAGGTCTGATGCCCTTTCCTCCCATTTTAGTGACTTCAGCAGAGTATTATCTGAAATACCAGTCTTGGTGTTTACACCTCAATTAGATGGGGTCTTTTCAATTATAACTTTAAGAATCCATAAAATCATTGCTTAATGTCCTTCTGTTTTGGTAGATTCACCATTTTAACTGTTGGTTTTTTTCTTTGTGGATTTTCGACAGATACAATTTCTAGGTTAAAGAAATCTTCCCTCTAACAGTATCCTTCTCTTTCTTTTCGGTTTTCTAGCTGAAAATGGAAGTTCATTTCTAACAAGACCATCAGCTTGATTGATCACAAATCATTACAGACCATTTTGAGCATAATACCTAAACGAGTCGTGATATTAATGACTAATAATTGCCTTTATGTTAGGTCTTAAAGCTTTATTGTCCCGAAGTACAACCGGTTTAGTGGAACATGAAAGGCCGGAATGATCGGAGTTGCCGCTGGGGCTGCAGCCAAAACTGTAAGGTGTTTGAATCGCCTTCTACAGCGCTGGCTGGGATTACAGTCCCTTTCGAAACAGTCATTGAGGTAACTTAAAATAATCGTCGTCTTTCCAGATAGCGCCTGGTGCCGAGCTCTCCCCCTTTCCCCCAAGTCTTCGTGCGCTCGAACATCTCCGTTTGGCCTCATTTTTGTGCTTCGGTGGTATCTGCACAGCCCAAATTAGCAGCGAGGATCCCACGGAGGGGGGCCGCTGCCTCCCTCAGCTCCCAGGTGAGCTCCCGGGGCGGGGGGCGGCCGGCAGCGCTCCGGGTTTTCTCCAGCC
>NW_010972886.1:8825792-8826225 GCF_000737465.1 Haliaeetus leucocephalus | reverse complement strand
CGGGGGGCGGGAGGAAGGCCGGGGCGAGGCGGAGCTTTGACGCGGGCCGGAGGGCGAGGAGCTCGCCGGAGCCGCCCCTGTCGTCAGTGCTGGCGGCAAGTGCTGGGAGCCGGGGCTGGTGCCGCCTCCCTCTCCTCCTCCTCCATTGTATAATGCTGCGTGATCGCAGCCGCCGGGGCAGAGCGGAGGCTTAAATCCTCACGCCGCCTGCGCCTGCCTCCTCCTCCTCTTCCTCCTCCTTCTCCTCCTCCGCATCCCACCCGGCCCCTCCCCGGAGCGGCGCGGCGAGGGAGCGACATATGGAGCTGCTCTAGGGCGAGAGTTTGCGACCTCCCCCCCTCCATGCGTTAGTTCTCAGGTGGAACTGCATGTGGTGAGTGGGGCTGGGGGGCTGCGGGGCAGCGGCGTCCGTCTCGGGGGGAGCGGGGGGGCC
>NW_010972886.1:8733949-8825588 GCF_000737465.1 Haliaeetus leucocephalus | reverse complement strand
CCCCCCCCCCCGCCGACGCACGGGGATTCCGGGCCGAAGCAGGTGCGTGCGTGTAGTTGGAGTATACTTCTTATCGGGGCTGCTGTGCCGCCCCCGGTAGTGCAGGCGGTTGTGCTCCCGAGAGCCGTGCTACATCCGACTCGAGGAAAATCGGCTTTATCCCGGTAAGTTAGCGTGTGTGCCGGGGAACCCCTTGAACCGGGAGGCTGCTGCCTTGATCCGTTTTCCCAGCAAGAGCGGGGACTTCAGGGTACCCCTAAAAGTGCGTGCCGTAGTGCCAGGAGAGCTAAAAGGGCCTGGGGAGACTCTCACGCCACTGGAGCAAAGCTGACATATGGCTGGGCAGGACCTGGCTGGCCCCGCTGGCTGGACCTTTCCAGGGGTTGGTGTTAGGGCGGCAGCAGGGCAGGGGATTAGCGTGTCTTTTCCCTGAGCAATAGCACACTTGGGTCTTCCTTGGGAGCACTGCCAGCACGGAGAAACAGGCATTTGGGGGGCTTTTGTGAGCAGGGTGGTTCATCTTCTGGAAACGATGGTGAAAAAACTGTTTATTGGGACTTCCTTCAGGGTGGGGGAACGCTTGAAAAAAATCCTTTTGTGATGCCTCTTGCATTTAGAGCATTTTCTGCTCTACTCATGTCAGTGTGTCAGGATCTGGAAAGATAAGTTATACTAAAGTGTGAAGATAGGAGTGCAGTCACCTGCTGTTACTTCTTGCATTTTGTGAAGCACAGCTGGAAAACCCAGAGCCACTTCTGTTGAAAATCTGTGGAGGGGTTTCTGTGCAGTCCTCCGGGACCCTTGGTGGCTCATTTACAGCTACGGGTCAGCTGCCGGTGTAAAATGAAGCAAATCTGCCCATTTCATCTGCATCTGGGGGAGCTGTCAGCCCCTTTACCCGAACTTCAGCACAGTATGCCAGAGCTGTTGCGTGTGGCAGTCTGTGTTCAGACAAGCCCAAAGCTCTCGGGATCAGGAAAGTCCAGGCTTTTTCAGCTAGTGCCCGGTGAAGTCAGCAGGGTGGCTCTCACTGCTGTCAGTGGGTGCTGGATTTGGCCACCGTAGGATATGCTATTGCTCAAACAATGGTGGTAGAGGGCTTGGCTGCCCCCTAACATCAGCTTGTGTCTCTCAAATGGAGTAAACAGTTTCTATTTGTGTGAGTTGACATGACACTTCCTACCTTTTTATTCTGTTTTTTTTTAGGGATTCCCCTGCACAAATGAAGGTGCCTGTGTCTTACAGGCTTCTCACAGGGTACAAAATTGGCAGAGGCACCTCAGTTTCCATCTAAGTGCATGGGAAGCTTTCACATGGTAAAATGAACTGTAGAAATGAATTGTGCTTTCTTAAAGATTGCTGCTGCTTGTACTTATATTGCTGTAGAAATTAAGCAGTTGATTAAGCAGGGTAAATTGAAAGTAGCCCTTTCTGCTTGAAGTTAAAATGCATGCATTTTTACATAATAAGATGGTATCTTTGGAATCTGATTTAACATAATGAGCTAGTGGTGGTGGTAGAGATAGGAGGAGGATTAGCAGTTTGTGCTGCCAGACAGGTATCTGAGAGCGTGTCCTAGGGAATACTTCCATTGTCCAGGCAAGTATTGCAGCATCTAAAGTAACAGCTGTAGATCTTCCTCCTTTCGTGACTGATCCTACTTCCATTTAAGTTGGTAGCAAAAACCACCCACTCCTTTTCTGCAGGAACTGGATTGGACTGCTAACGAATGAAGCTAGACTTTGTGCATATTAAAACACAGCTTTGATTTTCGTGTCAAGCTGATTTCTTTTTCTCTGAAGCTGATTAAAAACAAAAAGAAACTTGCTAGCCGTAGGTACTTCAGGTTTTGTCTGTAGATGAAGCAGTCTTAAAGAGCATTAAATACGTCTGTAGGTGCTGATTTATTAAGAATTGTAATTGTATTCCTTTATACACCTGCTCTTTTTAGTGGGAAAGATGAAATAATGACAGTTTCTCAGTGTTTTGGTGGAAATAATAATGTAAGTAATCCAAGCACTTGAATTGTCTGCCTGGGAGGCATCGGGGAGTTTGAGATCATGTCCTAATATCAAGGAAAACCTCAAATTTCATATTCTAATTTTTTTTTTTTTTTTTAGCTTCCATGAAGTACAACAGATCTTATGCAATATCTAGTTTGAAGGATTTTGCCATCATTTACAGAAGCTGCTTTTATTTTTCCAATAAATAATTCATAGGGAAAAAAATTTTTTTAGGAACTCTGACTTTTTTCACACTGATGTAAAACACTCCTGGCACAGTTCATCTCTGGCAGTGCTAACACTAGACAGGTGATCCAAAATACTTGTGACTATTTTTGCGTTTATGTAACATCTTACAGTGTAATCTGTCAAGCAAGGAGAATGCAGTACTTTGAAAGTGTAAGTAGTCTGCTGGTGATCTACTTTTTATAAGGGCTGGGTGGCAAGAGAGACACCTTCTTTTAACTCAGCTTTATATGGGTAACTGGCTCATGAGAAGACAGCTCCAGTTGCAATGGTGCCTTAACATGCACATGCACACAAATCGGTGCCAGAAGCGGCAGCTTTCAGTTACCAGGTCCAAAGATCAGGAGTGTTCCAAAGGAGAGAGCAAGGTCCAGCTTAAATGTAAGCAGGTTGGCAGTAAGCACAGATCTTCAGTGTAGATGAATCTTTTCCTGATTAATAGTTTGTCGAAAATGGAATTTGCCAATCTGAGAACAGCGCTCATTCTTCAGGGGGATGTAATTGCATATTTTCTGCCACTTGTTTTATTTCTAAATTTCTGTCCGTCAGAGCAACTGTGCTGTCATGAAGAAATGCCTGTTTTCTGTAAATGGAGAGAGAACCTCAACATGTGTTAGTTCTTTAATTCTTTTATGAACAAAGTCAATTTTTGTGTTTGCTGTAGTGGAGGCTTCAGGTTTGTTCAGCATTACCAATGCAAACACTATAACAAAAAATAAGATAACAATGCTGACTGTTCAACACAAGTGGGGAAAGAAGGCCCTGTAAATGCAGTGCTTAACTTTGTGGTTCGCTGTGCTGAAGTTGAGCAAAACAGCGTCCAAAGCAAACGTGTGGCTGAGAGACAGCAGAGGTTTTGTGGAAGAAGTAGGCCTGTATGTCCTGCAGCTGTACAGCACCGATCACAGCAGGGTCCCTGCCCGCTGTCTCATGGCTGTCTGGGTATTAAATGGTGCGGTGTTGTGCAGAATAGAAACTGCACAGTGGCATTTCCTTCACTGATGGCTCCCGATGAATGCTCGGTGTTGTTGCAAAGTGGCCAGGAGGAGCTGTGAAGAAGTGCTAGACCTGCAGCTGGGAGATTCCTCTGGCGCAAAGGGGAATTCCTGGGTGGGGAAGAGCTGATTTGAGGGACATTTCCAAGGGAGAGCTGGGGCAGTCTCCAGGGGCATTGAGCAGCTGGCGGTACAGCCTCATTGGTCTTCAGGAATGGCTTTAAGTTATGATGACAAGCAAGATGGCTTGAAAGGACTGAAGAAGCTGTCAAGTCACCAGAGAGCGAGTGTTTGGTTTTCACATGTCCCTTCTTTGAGAGTGGAGGCTCAGCTAGCTCAAGTGAGACAGCAGCCACCACCACATCAGAGTGACTGTGGATTCAGGCTGCTGCAGTGATATTAAAACTATGCTCAGAGTCCTGCACTGGGCGAGTTAAAACCATTATTCTTCCAAATAAGGGGCTGGGTTTGGTACTCTGCTCTGCTTGGTACGTAAAATCGTAGGTGTTGCCATAAACGTCTGAAGTTCCCAACCTATATAACATGATCAGTGTTTTGAGGAGCAGTGGGCTTAAAGAGGAATTTCTCGTTAATACCGCTCTGGAATTGAGTTTTAAGTGGCGTTGAATGACATGAGTCTCAGTCTGTGTAATTATTAGGAGCCAAAGCCTGTTTACTTTTCTTTCACACCAGTAAGATATATTGGATTTCATCTGACAGCTGCTCTTCCCAGTGAAGTTAGAATAAAAATTGTATTCTTAATATAGTAGAATACAAAGAGAAAAGTGCAAATGTGGGTGGTTTTCTTTTATTGTTATTTTTAAAACTGGGCAGTATATGGAAGTAGCAGAAGAAAGAAGTTCTCTTTTCAAAGGAACCCTGAGTTGGTAGAAAGATCTCAACTCGCTCTAAAACTTGCTTGGATGATCTGTAACAAACACAACTGTTTTCCCGATCCTGTATTTTCCATCTCCCTGGGAAACCCTTGTGCTGTTTGACCCACACTCACCTTTAATGGAAACTTGACAATTATTGGCTGTTTTCTTACAGTTTCTTACAGTAGCTGGTAACATTAGTCTTTAAAAAACTCCTGTCGTGCCAGGCAGGCAATAAGGTTGAGTGAACTGCACTATAGAAAGAACCACCCATGACTGGAGGTAAACTATGCGGATATATGTTGGGGTGGAGGTTGAAAGGAGCGTGGAGGGCATATTTGAAGCAGACTGCAACTGCTACAGCAGGTCTGACTAGTTTGAGATGCCTAAAGGCAGCTTTGTCTTAACTTCAGGTAGCTGTAAAATGAAGTTTTAAAACCTAATTCAGAAATACATCATCATCTTCCGGTGCCTCCACAAACTCTTTACTTTTCATGTGTTTCACAGGCACTCTTTCACCCTTGGAAGAAGCGTTTAATAGATACGTGTACACGTGCATGCATATCATTTGCATATTTTAAAAATACACATTTCATCAAGATAGGAGACTGGTGTTCATGCGCAAACCACAGTGTTTTTTTAAACAGTGGTAACATTTTGCTTTCTTATCGCTCTGTGTGTGTGTATTTGTGTGCATGTGAGAGAAAAGCCACTCTATTTAAGCATTTTTTGGCATAGCATGATTTGTTGCCAGTTCGTTCTTGTGCCTTTGCCTGTCCCTGTGTAGGAGGAGTGACTTACACTTTATTAGTCTGTGCTGCGGTCCGAGGGATTTTGACCAGGGTACTTTCATGTTGGCTGTCCCAGGGGTACAATAACCTGCTTAGGTTACCCTCCTGTGATCTAGCTCATGGTCTCCCTTACCCTCCTATTCGGTCTGTTTGGCAAACTTGGCTCTTCTAAACAACCCCTTCCCCTTTCCTCCCCTAACTAAAGTATTCCACAAATAACTTGTGAATGAGTAGAAGAGAGAGAATGTTTTCTGTGTATGTAACATATAGTGTAAAGCTTCCTGTTGCTGCTGTGCTTCCCCTTGCTGGCAGGGGAACATACGTGATACACATGTGCTGTGGTGTGGGTTTTTTTTTAATTGTGGGGAGAATCAGTGTAATACTATCTTGGGTGAGGTGAATGGGTTGTGCCTGCCTGAATATGAAATGAAGTTTAGGACATTTAGTTTCAGTTTCCTGATCTCTTCTCCTTCTGTATTTTCTACTCCCAATTTCCAAAGTCTTAGTTTGTGGTTAAGTTTGTTTGTTCCATGTTAATTGACCTGTACTAAGCCTGCTTCGAAATACAGGTTTAATAAACATGTTGTTAAGATACACTATTAAAAGGGTGTCCCCATATAAGTTTAAACAATTTATTTGTGAATGTTTAAATGACTACACAAATGTTACGTGGATCCCATGGTGGCTGTTTTAAAGGGTATTGCTTTGGTGTAGTAGTTTTTATTGTGAAATCAAGCAGGTGCCACGAAAAATGGGATCTCTTTCGTCTCTAACTTGTAGCTGTTACAGGTTGAGAATAGTTCAAGGCTGGCCAAAGTTCACTTTATCAGTTTTCAGTAGGCTCCTTCGTAGGACGTGAAAACACATGCTGTATTTCAACAAACGCAAGAGCTTTAGTACACTGGACTGAAAGGCCAACAGTTATCATCTTGTCTAACATCACTTAACACTGTCTCAGTAAACTTTCATGTCAAACTTTAACTACCTTTCTTTTTGTTTTGTTTTCACTGGTGGTGGAGAAATATCCAACAGCTTTTCCACCTCTTTAAGGGAAACTTGGGGGTGAGTGGGTGCTTTTTCACAGAATATATTTGTTTGCAGGGCTGTGTTCATTTCATTTAAGCAAAAATGTTGAAAGCAACTCATATGCTGCATAGCTGCTTTAAAAAATGCCAGGGAAACACCTTTCTTTTCTCCTCTTTTAACTCTCAGTAGCGAGAAACTGGTTAGCAAATAAAATCTGCAGGCCAGAAACTAAAATGACTTGTCATTGCTGGGATGTATGTTGCATTTTGCAGTATACATTTCTTTAGAAGTTTTTTTTCTCTCCTCTTCTTTCCCCCTGCTATTCACTGCTTTTCAGTTTGACTGTGATAATTTATTCAACACTGTTTTCAGAGCAATAACCCACTTTTTGGCAAACCATTCAATTCTTTCCACAGTAGTGTGGGTATTTTTTTCCCCCCATGTGTTTATTAAGGGTCTATGACAAGGGGGAAAAACAAGGTATCTTTGGGGAAAAGATGCTACAATACGCTTGAAAGCAAGGATTCAGTCCAAGTAATTATACCTATGTGAGAGAAACTCTCTTATTATACACAAAGGGGTCTCGTCTCTCTTGGATGCACGCACAATGCTCATTAACCTTTGTAGGAATTACATCCAGTGAAGATGGGTCTACAATACTCAGTCCCTACGTACGCTAAAAATATCAGCTGGGCCGTGACATGCATGTGCCAATAGAGATGTCTTGTACAATATAACACAATGTTGCCATAATCTATTGTTCAGAGCGATGTTGCAGGGGAGGAGGGATGTATAGCCAGTCTTGCTATTTCATCATTCTCCCTTAGAGTCTGACCAGTAGCATCTTGTCATTACAGGCATGTAATTTTAGCAGTGAAAAGGGAGCGTGTGTTTGCTAGCCTGTGTCACTTTCTGTTGGCCGCGCTAGCTCTTTCAGATTGTTTTTAATTTAATTTGCAAGTAAGGTGCCTCTTTTTAGCCAGCGCTTTCACTGTGCTGATGCCTGCCGGCTCTGCAGTAGGAAGAAATGGAAGGCAGTCAGCCCTTGGCTGAATTGGGCCCTGAAGCAGTACACAGCCGTCTTAATTGCTGTTGCTCCACTTCTTGAAGAGATTATGGCTCTGGTTCTCCCAGCATGGAGCTGCGCGCATGGGCTCCAGCATGGCTGTTTGCCCACTGGTGGGGAGATTTCATCGTGCCGTGGTCCTGCTTGTGGGACCAGCATCTCCTGCTCCTGTGCAAGGAGGCCCAGAGTGCCGGACTTGTGAAAAGAAACAGCCATGTGGAGCAGGGGGAGCTTCTTGGCTGATCCCAGGGAGGTTTGTGCGTAGAAGCCCTCGCATATTTTTCGGGTGACAACAAGCAGAGTCTGCTGAATAATCAGCTAATCACATAGTAAAGTCAGAGGATCTGGCCTAGCGCTGTGCCTGGTTTTATTTACTGCAGCTCTGATTTCCTACTACTGATACCCAGGTGTGTAATGCAGCTCCTAGTCCTTGAGCTTTTGATATTGGCAGCAGAGTTGCTCAGCCTGTGTGTACACAGCACAGTATAATTTGATTCATGCTTGGCAGGCCTGGCTGCTTCCTTAATGCTGCCACGTGGAGACCCAAATTTCAGAATAACCTCAGCCCAGCTCTTTTGGGTGGCTCTCGGAAGCACAGAATCTCAGGCGAGCTGATCCCCAGTGAGGAGGCTCCTGTGTGGTAGCACAGGTGCTGTTGTGAGTAGACAGTGCATGCAGCCATCCTGGGGAAGGATGTAAAGAGGATTTGGCACAGAAGTGACCTGAGGGAGAGGGCAGCTTTGCCATCTTGCTGAAAATCTCTCTCCCCACAGTGACTAACCCTAACAAAACAGCTTCTGGTAGCGGAAAGGGGGGAATCCTCCACCTTGGTCTGGCTCAAAGCAGGTACTGCTGGGGTTGGTGGTCAGCAGGGCCGCATCTGCACCAAGCCTGTGAAGGGCTGAGGCAGCATTAGTGGTCATAGAAAGCTTGTTTCATAAAACTTCTAGTTAAGGACAAGACTGAAAAAGGGCTGGCTGGGGTCCTGTTTGCATCTGCTGGGTGCTCTTGTAAGGATGGGAAGTCCTGTCTGATGCAGAACATTGGAGAATTGGCATTTTGGCTGTGTGAGACCTTTGAGATAGAAATTACTTCTGCTGGGTAATCCAAACCTGTTCTTTTTTCTAGTAAAGACAACTGCCTTCCTGTATGTGAATAAAACCTATTTTGAATAAATGTTTTCTAGGCCTGTTATGTTACAAAGCTATACCCCCCCTCTTGCTTCGTACTGAAAAGAAGTTGTCAGAGTTGCTCGGAGCTTTTGCTCAACTTCAGCCTCGCAGCTGGTTTGAAATACGCCTAGCTAGCTTTTCACATACAGAACCTGTGCAGTCTTGTTCACCTTCTAATTCTGCCAGGGTAGTCTTTAATGGTTTAACGAGCTAACAAGTGCTTGTCTGATTTAAACTTGCATTACGTTCTGCTACCCTGATAGAATTCCTAATATTATAAACACCCTTAATAACACAGCTATAATCTAGAAAACCTGCTCTCCTTTTTCCAAACAATTACTTAATGAGGCAGTAATTTATTCTAAGCTATATTTATTGGAGCCCATTCCAGCTTTATCAGACATACTCTGGTGTGTGCAGTTAGTCAAAAACATTAAAACTGCTCCGCTTCTTCCAAGGGAACATGTTACATTTAGCAAACTGACAGCATTAGAAACTGTTTCCAATTTAATAGAAGCATATGTTTCCTGCAAGACTTAACACACTACAGAGTTGGAGATTGCCTTCGACTGTGGCTTTGCCTTTTTTTAGCATGGTAAAAAGGAGCTGGAAACTGAAGGCAGAAGTGGAGTTTGTAGTCATATTTTTGGTTGTTTTGCTCGCTTTTGTTTTTCAGAGAGCCTTCTAGCAGGGCTTCCATGGGCTGCAAGTTTAAGAAACTATCAAGAAAGTAGTGTGGGTGGTGCACGTAGAGCTCTTGCTCAAAACGCAGTTTCTGATCATTAACAAACAGCAAGAGCTTGCTTTGCCCTCTGGGCCTCAAATAGTACAGTATGCAACAAGGGAGAGCAGGCAAGGCACGAGGATGGAAACAGTAGGATCAGATTACAGTTTCAAAATATCGCTGGAACACGTTGGCTGGCGTTACACTATTGACTGGTTTTATAATTGCTTTGCTTATTTGCTAGGGAAGGCTTCACCTTACTTTCTGATTAACATGGACACTCCTTTGGGGACCTGGGGACTCCAGGCTCCGAATGCCAAAGTCAACCCCTGTGAGAACTGCATGACTTCAGATGCTCTGCAAATGAGAGTCTGAGCTCCCTCTGATGTCTTGTCTTGTGTTTGCCAGGAGATATCCTTGCACAGTCCCTAACTAATTCCTGCTTAGATTAGCCTCTGAAAGTCACCCACTATGGTTTCCCTTCTTACTTCAGTTTTAACTTGAGACTAGAAGAGACCCCTGTGACTCAGCTTGCTAACTGCTCTCCCCTAGTCTTCACTTACAGGTGCCTAAAGCAGGGGGCTAAGGCTGCATTTCTGTAGGGAGAGGGAAGCTGCCTTTCTTGCTAAATGCAGGAGTGGGGTGCAGAGCAGCTTTGCTTGCCTCTGCTTCTTCTGGAAGAACTGAGGTTCACCCATCCACCACAGGAGATGGGAACCAAGTTAGGTCCCTATAAAATATACAGGAGAAATACCTGCCACTTACAGTTACTGCTGGCACCAACAGCCTTGCAAACATAAAAACAATTCCCTGTACTCTCTGGAAGCACAGAGCTACCCAGGAGGCCAATTTTTTGATATAGCTCTAAAGGAGAATTTTGTAAGTGCTTATTAAACCTCATTCAAGCCGCCAGAATTAATGTACAATGTAAGTGTCGGGGAAAACAAACCTTGTAAATGGGGAATGTCTGAGCACAGGGTCTGGAAAGGACAGAAACCTCAGCACAGCTCTGTTCCCTGTACCTCTTTTCTAGTGTTGGGTTGTTTTTTTTTTTTTAACTCATATGTGACATGAGACCCAGTTCTTACCAGGGAGCAGTTGTCAGGAGTCCTCTCTAGCCAGGCAACATGGACGCATTGCACTCAAATAAGTAAAATCTGCATCAGAGCCTGAGAAGCAGCCTTGCAAAAAAAAAAAAAAAAAAAAAAAAAAAAAGAAAAAACCCACACCACCCGTCAGTGTACAAATTGCGAGCCAGCTGCAGCATATTGAAAGTAGCCGTGCGTTACTGCGTGGTACATGCTGTACTAGCTCCCGGGGATGCTGCTGTGCCAGGATTTAAAGACCCCAGTGTCAACAGATGAAATCTTCAAGGAGGGGTGATTTTCATCACACTGTGGCTGTCGCCTCTGAAAGTCCATGTTGCTTATTCGCTCCAGTCCTGGAGTTAAACCTTGACACCGAGGCTGTTGAGCTTTCTTCCTTGTTTTTTAGCGAGGCTAGGAGAGGGTGCCAGATTTATACTGGCGTTCCCCTCCACTGTTTCTCTTCCTTTCCAGCTTTGAATGGGAGGAGGATGCCTGCGCTCTCAGAGAGCAGGCTGGCTCCCAGCTGCTGGGGCAGGTTTGCTCTGCTTTGCCAGGATCCTGCAGGCCAAGGAGCATCATTCTGCGGTGGCTGAGCCCATGGTCCTGTCCCGAGGGGGTCTTCCTGAGATGTGGCTGCTCTCCATCTCTCTGCCATGGCCTTGGGGATGTGGAAACAGGGATGGGGAGAGAGAGGTTTACCTGTTTGCCTCCCTGCCTCTAGGGGACAGATGCTTTGAAGTCGTGGGGACTGGTTACAAGTTCAGGTGGTCCCTCAGGCTGGATGCAGCAGCACTGAAATGCCTCACGGCAACCCAGCCTGCCTCTGCTAGTTCAGAGGATCTAGTCCTCTTCTTGCCAGTTAAACCCAATTGGCACAAAAGGCCTTTTTATTTTGGTCCTGCAGCTATCTATGCCAAATCCTGGACCTGCTGAAGTCAGTAACAAAACATTCATTGACTACCGTTGGGCCAGAATACAGCCAATGCAACCCTCAAGGATGAGGAGTGAGGGATGGAGGAGAGGAAAATAATATTTCATGTGCCAGAAGTGACACAGAAGGCGCTTGCATAATTTACTGGATAGAGTCTCTGAGAAACCCTGGTGGGGTTTATTTACACCTGAAGTTTGGGAAACTTTGTTTTGGGAATGAAACGTACAAATTCAGTACTCTCTTTGCGGTTTGGGGGGCTTTTATGGGGGGTGTGTGGTTTTTGTGGGTTGTTTTTTTTTTTGTGCACATGTATGTGTGAAGTAAGTGTTTTATTTTAATTCCCCTAAGTTGCCTTTTTCTTTCTTTCTTTCTTTCTCTCTCTCTCTTTCCTGTGGTTTTAATTACCCAAGATTTCAGAAAGTAACCAGTCCTGCTTTAAACTCCACTTTTTGCACGAGCCCCTGCTGTTCACGTCTCGTTTTTGGCATTTGGCTGTGTGGAGAGGAATGGTTGCCTGTGGACTCTGGGGTTTGATGCTTTTACCTTTTTAAGCAACATGGCTTTTGTTCTAGAAGTGAACCTTGCTGTATTAAGCTGTTCATCCTTTAGGCCTACTTATAGGGTGGTGTAAATATGTGAGCGGAAATGTGACTTCTTAAAAATCCTTTTCTGCTGTCCCTTTTGGTATTTGGTTCCTCTTTTTTCCTTCCTGTCTGCCTTGATGAGTAGGGAGGGACTAGCGGGTTGTGGATTTGATTTCCAAGGGAAGCCCTCAGTCTTGAGAGACATCTTAAACTAAACTGTTAAAAGCCTTTGAGAATTAAAGTTAAAGGGTATTTTTATTATTGGTGAGATAACCTAATCACTTTTCCCCTCTGTTTTTACATATCTAGTGCTTCCCTATGCCGAACTCCCAATTATTAAAGACTTCAGAAATAGTCCAGCAGTGACAAAGTATAACATCCTAAGTACAATCGATAAATACAATACTTCTCTCGTGATGTGTGTGTACCTCTGTCCTCTGGAGAGCGAAGGATTCGTCACTAAGTGGGCTCAGAGACATAGTCAGGCATTGCACAAGCTTTTCTGTGTTTAATCGATGATGGTTGACTCCAGAGAACCACCCGCTCCAGACTGATTAGCTCTTCTACTGAGCCCCAACTGCATTTTTTTTCCAGCTCTGTCTGAAGAGCATGCAGAGCTAATAAAAGGAAGCTAAATGACATGCAAATGAAAAAAAAATATATATTACTTTTGTTTTTCAATTAAGAAAAGCCAACTCCCAAACAATGCTAGGGTTTCTCTGGCTCTGAGGCGCGTGCAATCACCCTAAATGGCCAAAAAAGCAAGTTGCATCTCAGCAACAATGGTTCAGCTTTTGGGTCTGGGTCTTCCAGAGTGGGAGCCAACTGGTGCATAATATTGAGGAAGACCTCCAAGTAACTCCCCCTGTCCCAATCCCTGGATAAATGCAGTTTTTCCATTGCTTTTCTTCAGCTTTCTGGTTCCACATACCTAAGTAACATTGAAAACTAACTTGCATACCAAAACCCTGCAACACCCTTTATTAAAACAACAACAACAAAGCAACATGCCATCTCAGCTTTTAACGCTTGGCCCCAAAATTATGTTTGCTGGCAGATGGATGGAAATGCAGCAGAAATACATCTGGCTGGGATTGCTGCTCAGCCAAAATAGATGCACAAAAGACCCTCCATGGACGTGACCCTTTGTTGCTGCCTGTCCAGTCTTATGTTTTGGTGGGTTGATGTTGTCTTGCTGTCCCCATTATGGCCATATGACTTGGTAGGCCAACTCTGTCTTCTGACACTTGGGAGGGTGCAGGTATATCTCATTTTGTACTGATCTTTGGCCAACCCAATCTGTTAAGTTTGGCGTTTTCGTTTTCCCAGCAGGAGCTTTGGCTGGAAAGGCTACGAGCAAAGTTTTTGAGATGAACAGAACTGAACCAGATCAAATGTTGATATTGTACAGCTTGTTTTTTTTTTTTAATGTTGTTCAGTATCTTAAGATGTACAACATTGGTCTCTTTAATGTAGGCATGAAACGGTTGAAGGCAAGAAGAGATGGTTTGAACTGTAAAAAACAAACAGGCAATGTTGTCTTAAGCTCTGATGGTCAGAAACTATAAAATTCCTTTATGGAGATCCAGAGAAAGGCTTGCAAGCCTGAAAGCATGTCTGTTTTTACCAACTCTATCAGTTGGTCTAAAAAGATACTGCCTTCTTGCTTTACTTAGAATGAATAAAGTGATTTATGGAGACTGGAGGAAAATGTTTTTACAATTCCCATTTGCGTGCCTGAGAAGGGAATAAAATAAAACTTTATAAAGCTGAGAGTCTAGCGGTGCTCATTTGAGCCCCCTGTTTGGGGGAATAAAACCCCCTTGCTTAGGCTGGCATCCTGCTTTGCTGCTTTAATGGTTAAACCTGCTTCACAGAGCATTACTGGGGAAAAGGAAACTGAAAGCTGTGCTGAAAAGCTAGTAGGTGAAATTGGGAGTTGCTTGAACTATTTCATCTTTTAAAAGGACAAGCTCTGAACCAAGCTATGTGAAGATCGAGTGAGATGTGAAAGCTTGACAGTCATACATACAGGAAACCTTGAATCATTTCTAAGCTTCCTGGAAGATGACGTAGTGAGGTTATCATTGTGTTTACTAATGATTCCATAGCTCTTACTGATCAGCTTAAAAAATGTCTTAACTACCAGCACCTGAATCTTGGATGCAAATGGGCTCAACTGGGTTCATTCGAAATGCCTGCTGATGTCCCCTGACAATAGTAATTAATAATTGAGCACAGGGAACCCGAGCATGGCCACCCGAATGGTCTGTTTTCTTTATCACAGGGAAAAAGGTTTGCTTTGTACAGTTAATATTTTTATACATTCCTGGCAGAGCCTGACAAACTTCAAAACTCTCATAGTCCCCAAGCCATTTAAAAATTTCTCCTTTAAATAGAGCATTGCAGAAGGCGCATTGGTATGTCTTTAGGACAGAGTCTGTCTTTTTTCAGGAGGAGGAGATAGTATGAAGGAACGGAAAGCTGCTAGCTCTCCTCCTAACCCACTGTTGCCTTGAAAATGTGCTGGACTTGGGCAGGCGTTTCGATTCTTGCTAGCCTGGTCCTCCCTTTCTTGCTCTATCTGTCCGAAGTGGAAGGAAGCGTGTCCGTCATGAACATTTGAACAGCAAAGCCCCCCCTCACGCCCCAAACCCACGTGCACAGCTCTGGATTAGTCCATGGAAGTGACACTAGGGAGCAGAGAAAAACCAGACTTCGGCAGTAGTGCTAAATTTCAGGGGTTTTGTTCACCCGAGATTCCAGGCGCGGGGATCGCTGGTAGCTGGCCAAGGAGCTTGGATGGCAGCCTACCCGTTCCTCAGCTCTGCTCAGCTTGCTCTCTCCCCCCGCCTTTCTTTTTTTAATTGCATAATATGCTAGAAAATGATCTGGATTTGGGACTTATTTTTAACTAGAAGAGGCTCACTTCACCCAATCTGATTTTGGCTTTAACATCCAGCAAATACTTTCTGAAGCTCTTTTCTTTTTGCACTGAAACCCTGGCTTCTTTTGCCCTCTCTCCCCCTTTGCAAGGGCTCTTTGCTTTTAAATGTTTGTCAGCCAGTCTTGGGGATTTTTGCAAGTCCTTAGCTACATTGTCTGCAGAACTGGTGTATGACAATCAAATTGGTGTTAGACCTGCCTGGTGCAGTCATTTTGCAGGCACGGATCCCATTGGGGGAACTGGGACTTGTACTCAAATAAGGAAGGTAAGTTTTGTCTCCTAGATGATAGCTGCGTAATAAAGCTCATACGAGAGGAGTCACGTTTGGCATTAAAGATATATATGTCTGTTGCAACTTCTCTTTGGGTAGCTGGGGCTGGAAAGCATCTTCCATTTTTTTTTTTTTAAAACGAGGCAGAAATCTTCATGCCACTTTATTAGTGTTTTGTTAAATGGAGGGAGGGATGCAGGGATAAACAGGGAGCTGTCTGATCCTATTAAAAGGGCAACTGGGTTAGCGCTCCAGCACCTCACCACTCTACCTGGAAAAATGAGAGAGGAAAGCCAAACATTTGCCCTAATATGTGGAAGCAGGCCAAACGTGGGCTACTCCTCTGCGAGGCCTGCGATCCTACCCGTCTCCGCAGGACTTTTCCTCAGCTGATTTGATGCAGCCCATGGGACAGGCAAGTGAGTGTATTAACGGCCTCTGCTCCTTCTAGTTTTGATTTAGATGTGATAAAACAGCCTGTCTGGTAAACTGGGTCCATGCAGGTAGTGGGGAAGAGAGACAAAGGGAACCTGCCATCTCACAAGCACTGAAAGAAGTGCCTGTCACAGGGACTGTGCTGTTTCACCCAAGTAATCACGGATATTTCAACAAACCAAACCCTGGCTACTCACCAAAGGTGGGTAGTGGTGTGGGGCAGAGGGTTTCTGACCCTAATGCCCTCCCAGTTCAGATGTATAACATTAGGTTGTGCCTCTGTCACAGCACAGCGATTCCTTCATTCTTCTGCATTTGGGGGGATCTTCGTGTCACAAAAATAATGGTGACAAAATGAGGCTGGGACTGTGCTGTGTAGAGGAGCACTTCCAGGTGCTCTGAAACATCCTGGAAGAGACAGCACTGGGGATTGAACTGCCCTACTTACTCTCAGCTCAGAAATGATTTATGATGTGGGGCAAGTTTGGTAAAATACCCTTTGTTTCCTTCTTCAAAATCTGCCATCTGACCAGGAGAAAAGCACATGCATTTATGCTGATTTTTGTTCTTTAGAAAGCCCTACGGCATTCTTTTGTTCTCAAATGAAACCTGACATGGATGTAGTCCTGAGTGAGGAACACGCTTTGCTGGGAGAGAAGCAAAGATAAATAGTGCATCTGTAGTGATGCATCCTTGCTGTGGTGCAAAAGCTATTCTGTCTGTGGCTAGCAAGCTCCTGAAAGTCTTATGGGAGGAAGCAAAGGCTGTTGGCATTGCCTTAGCCAGTCAGAAGCTGAGGAAAGGATTTCAAACACCGCTGTGTGAAAATGTTTCCCATACCCAGAAGAGCAGGGGGTGAGAGCACAGCCCACCCCAGCCCTCTGTCAGAGCTGCCATTGTTTCATGTGCAGGCGGGGACACAGCAGATCCCCCCCGCCAGTGCAAGGGGCAGGCAGGGCCCACGCTCCCATGTGGATTCAGAGTGTGGAACTAGGGGTGCTCCTGGGGGCCCAGGTCCTGGAGTGGGGTGCTCGGTGCTTCAGGAGACACCAAACTCCTTTGAAGCTTTCTAGGCAGATGTCCCCATCCTCAAACTGGGACCCAGGCACTGTCAGGATTGAAGGCCCTGGCTGCAGCAGCAGAGCGTAGTGCAGAGAATGGTCTTGGGGATCAGACTAAAAGACCTGACGGATCATCTTCATCTGTAATTTATCTAATTCCGAGTGAAATAACTGCATTTCCTGCTCTAGTAGTTTAGTCCTTAGGTGATCAGTTAAATAAACCCACAAGGTCAGCTATGCATCTATCCTGGTGTGCTAAAAGGTTGAATCTCCCGACTTCACCAGGAAGGTTTCTCTTGGTATACAATTGCTTGAGCCTTGGTCCCCTTCCCCCTTTGCACACACTTTTGAATAAAAAGGGAAATTAGTTATAAGAACCTTGGTGTATTACGTCTGTATTCCCACGCACAGTACCGCATCAGACAGGAAATTTAAACAAACGTTCAGTATGGTATCTGTAGCTTGTGCACCTACGTACAGGTATTTGGGGACCATATGCTCAATGTACGCAAGAGTGAAATTTGCTGCCAAGTGTGCAAGGGCTTGAGTTTTATAGAAGCTGTTTGAATTCTTGCTTGGAATTTACCAGTATAGCTGTGCTTAAACACGATGGACCACAGCACTGTGTTCAGGCGGCTTCTGCTTCCTCAATCATGCTGCTGTGGGCCATGAGTGATTTATTTACGTGGACAGATTTCCACTTGTGACTGTTAGGGGTAAGCGAGGAGGGGACAGAGCGGCCATTCTGTCCATGCTGCATGTACAAGGGAGTAGATGGACTGGGATGGTGATTCAGGTGGGAAGAACAGGCTTCAAGCTTTGCTGGCTTCATTGGTCTCTTCTCTTTCCTTTCAGATATATGTTGGGGAAAGGAGGAAAGCGGAAGTTTGACGAGCATGAAGATGGGTTGGAAGGCAAAGTGGTGTCTCCTACTGATGGTCCCTCTAAGGTGTCTTACACCTTACAGCGTCAGACTATCTTCAACATTTCCCTTATGAAACTTTATAACCACAGGCCATTAACCGAGCCAAGCTTGCAAAAGACAGTTTTAATTAACAACATGTTGAGGCGAATCCAGGAAGAACTCAAACAAGAAGGCAGCTTGAGGCCCGTGTTCGTGACCGCTTCGCAGCCTGCCGACCCTCTCAGCGACAACTTCCGCGAGGCCCAGCCGGCGTTCAGCCATCTCGCCTCCCAGCCCCTTCTCCCTGCTGACTTCGTAAGCACTACGCCCCTGGAGTCTTGCCTCACCCCAGCCTCTTTGCTTGAGGACGACACTTTTTGCACTTCCCCGACTGTCCAGCACGATGGTCCGACAAAACCACCACCTCCTGCTCTCCAACCAGTAAAGGACAGCTTCTCCTCAGCCTTGGACGAAATCGAGGAGCTTTGTCCAGCACCTACCTCCGCAGAGGCAGTAGCAGCCGAAACAGCAGCCGATGACTCTAAAGACCACCCCAGCGAGTCCAACATTCAAAAGCCCGAGGGCCTCCCAGAGAGCAGAACGGCCGAATCAAAACTCATGGACTCACTACCTGGCAACTTTGAGATAACAACTTCCACAGGTTTCCTCACAGACTTGACCCTGGATGATATTCTGTTTGCTGACATTGATACATCCATGTATGATTTTGACCCCTGCACATCTGCCACGGGGGCTGCGTCAAAAATGGCACCTGTCTCAGCAGATGAGCTCCTAAAAACTCTTGCTCCGTACAGCAGTCAACCAGTAACTCCAAATCAGCCTTTCAAAATGGACCTTACAGAACTGGATCACATCATGGAGGTGCTTGTTGGGTCTTAAAATATAGAAATATAGCAACTTTTTGTTTTTTTAATTTTAAGTACCAGTATATACACTTGGTAGTATTTCCATAGTCCCTCCCACCCCCGATTCACAGCACTGTGCATGCGTCCTTGCTTGCCTTTTTTGAAAAGAAAAGGATCACACTAGTTTTTGCTTCAAGCAGAGTTGGAGTGCCTTCATCCATGTATGACCACTTCTAATGTATTTTTTTTGAAGTGGTTCCTCAAGGAAGACCGAATATCCTGGTATAGGAAAGAATATGTATTGTAGACAATGTTATGTTATTACAAAAAAAGAAAAAAAAAAAGAAAAAAATTGTAAAAGCTAAGCACAAGGATTATGTTGGGGAAAGCTGTAAATTGCATGTGCATATTTGTCTATTTTTTCTATAAGTTTTATTGCAAGAGGTGAAAAATTTTATTATTTAGATAATCTCAATACCATTTTAGCCCTGTATAGGTTGACTTAGCAATTCAGCCTTTTGGAGGCATTAACCTGCTCCTCTTTAAGTGTTGCATTTACATGGCTGTTTAGAAACTGCTGCCCAAATTTATTTTATATTTTTGTACAGATTCTGCAGTTTATGATATTGTTTTTTCTAAAAACAAATGCTGTTTATACACACAAAAAATAGCTATTTTGATAGGATTTGCTCACATAGTTCCTGCATAATTCAGATGTACAAGAACCACTTGTACTTTTATACAGAGTTGTAATGTTTTATATGTGTATGGTGCAAAAGAGAAAATTGGATCAAATAAGCCTGCAGTCGGTTTCCCTGAATGCAAACAAAAAAGTGCTTTAAGAAAGGGCTGGGAGCTGCTTCTGCAGGAGTTTCACAAGTGTTTGCTCCCTGCTGTACCCACTGCGCACTACTGTGATTCCTGAAACTTAGAGCCATGTCCTTTTCCAACACATATGTGAAGCAGTTGGCAGGAAACAGTTGTGGAACTTCACCCGAAGAGGTCCTGAGCGCCACCACGGCTGCAGCCTCCCCACCCCAGCGCTGGGGCATCCATCCCGCGTGACGTGGAGCGCCTTAACATGGCGGCAGATCAGCACTTCCTCACCCGAAGCTCTGGGGAATGGTTTTGAGGGGGAATGTGCCCATTGCCCACTTCCTGACCAACGGGCATATGTGCGGAGCGGGCAGAAGACTGGCGTTGACAGCGTCCACTCACCCTTTCTTGGAGCATTTTCCTTCCCTCTCCCCACCTCACTGTGCTAAGTGCTGAAAAAGGCAACTTCAGTATTACTGCAGTGAAGCTCATCTCTTAACTGCACTGGATGGACTTGCTTTAATATCCATTGCTGTTGAAACTGGAGCCAGTCGTGTTACATCCCTTGGCATCTCGTATAGGGTTGGTTTCTTGCATCAACTGTGTTACCTGCTTTACACTTTATAGACCTGTTTTACAATTAATATACAGACACAGCTTTCTATGCATGGTCCCATTTCCCCGTAACACCTGAGAAGTCTTCTCATTACTGCACCAATAGCATTTTTTAAGTTCATTGTGGTGTACATTTAATTTAAAAAAAAAAAAAAAGTTTGCGATGTATCATGCCTATTGCTGAAGTTGCTATGGCATTTTAGTTTTTCAATGGTACTTTAGCTGTTGAGCGCCGGTTACAACCTATATTGTTGACATGCCTATGGCTTCTTTAGGAATAACTTTTATATTTATTTAAGAAATTTTAAATTATGTTTTACGTCATTTGGCAATGTTCAGTCAATTCTGCTCCCTTCTTGTCATGGATGAAATTGGGTCTTGTCTGCCTTTTAAGGAGGCGGCTTTTTATAAATTGGCACTTTAAAACAGGCCATGTATATTTATTAGTATATAGCTAGATAGATGTAACAGATAGGCACACAGACACAGTATAAAAGCAAATATGTTTTGCAATGAAGGAACTCCTAATCAAAATGAAATGCGTCATGTACAATTATGAAATGCACTTCTGGCTCCTAATTCATGTGCCAGGGTGAGATGTGGGGCTGATGGGGGGAACTGGCTGAAGGGGTGGGTTTGCTTTCTTCTTTTTTCCAAGCCAAACTCAGTGAAGCAGTGGGATGCTGATGGATTTGCAGTTGTTTCCTTACACAGACTGGGGGGGGGGAGGGGAAGAGTAAGTTACTGCTTCAAACAGAAAACCATTGACCAAGTGTAGCTTTAGGGACCATCGGAAGTGAGGGGGTGGGGAAGGAGGGGAGACAGCTCCATCTTGCACCCAGCAGTGACTGGACCTTGCTCAGCCCTTGTAGGAAAACAAAACCGCCCTGCCGGATTCTGCACCTCTTGTACCAGGAGTAACTGGGAAGGCTAATATGCAAGGGTAGTGTGTCTGGCACAAACCTGTAGGCACCTGGTAACATCAACAGTTTCACACGGTAACTTGGTAAGCACTTGCCTTACCATGGTTAAAAACTGATTTACAATATGCTGGAGCTGCCCCCTTTTTTTTTTTTTGGATTACTTATGCATTTAAACAAATACCATATGCTAGGCAAGAGTTCACATCAATGCCATTTTTGGAGAGCTGTGTTGTTAAGCAGGGTTAGTTGAAGTTTTGTATCCGCAGAACAGGAGACGAGCTCTAAATCCACTTTACCACTCAGAAGACAATGTCTGTGTATCCTTGGTGCTGACGTGCATATCCTATGGCAGAGTCCTTACAGGAATCCCATAGGGCATAAACATACCTGACTTATGGGACTAAGCGAAAGGTTAGCAGGCTGGTGCTGCTCTGTAACCACAGCAGGCTACGGAGGGAAGGGCTCAGCTGTGGCTTTCTCCCCGCATGGTCTCTAGCGTGGCCTTTGCCATGGTCCTAACAGCAGCCACGCATGGAACATCTCTGAGACCTACACCAGGGATGGAGATTGACATTAATGTGCAATGAAGTGACAAGATGGGAGCAGAATAAAAGGGCTTTGGATTTGAAGTGATTTTTTTTGTTTTTCATAAATTATTTATTCTTTTTTTTTTCCTTCTGTAAATATATTTATTTTATTGTGAAGCTAACAACATCTGGATTGTAACATGTACAGAATGTATGGTAGGAATGTATTCTCTTGTAGGAATGTAAATCTGTATGAAAAAGGGTATGGGAGCCAGATTCAGAGAAAATTAATTGAGTTCCAGTCAGGATATGCATGGTTCACATGACTTTTTCCTGCCCTCCCCCTTTTCTAATATGGGTCTGGTTGTTTGAAATATGCAAAAAAGGTATGGATGAGGGACAGTTTGATGTTCAAAATTAGTCCTAGTCAGGCTCCTACCCTGTCAGCTTCTTGAGACTGGCTTCCCCCAGCACTCTGCTGGAATCTGCAACAGGAGACAGGAGCATATGCAATCATCTCCATCATGCTGGCCTGGTAAATGTTTGAAAAAGGTGATTTTTTTTTTTTTTTTTAAAAAACACTCACGGGAAGCCCAGCTGAAGTCCCTGGGGCTGGACAGCTGAAGAAGGTTGCAGGATGTTACTTCCAGCCCCAGAAGTTGCAACAGAGCTGACACCACCTCATTGTCAGAAGGTAAGGCCAGACAAGAAGTCACGACCGCAATTTGCACGTGCGGCAGAGGGTTTGCTTGCTCAAGTTCAAGCTACCCACGTTGCTCTGTGCGTCTGACCAGCCCGTCCTTGGACACCACAGGTCCCCTTCCAGAGCCCGACGGGACCACACAGCCCTATATGCAAAGGAAGGCGAACTTCCCTCTTCAGGAGAACATCGTCGAGCAGTGTCCTATATAAACGCATCAATCTGGCACCTTCCCTGTAGCCAGCTAGAACAGCAAGACAGTAAAGCCACTGACTGAAGCAATCGCTAAGAATAAATTTGGACCTTGTGAAAGGTAATTTGTTTTTTCCTCAATGCTGTGTGGTAATAGCCTGGGTAGTTTAAAAACCAATGTTTTGAATCCAAAGTTTACACTTTTATCACCATTAAGTTGGTTAAGTTGTAATGGGTCCTGTCTGACAACGGTTTAATTCACTCCAGCACATCATGAACTTTTTGTTCTTCTTACTGGGAATCTTCTGGTTTTGTTTTGGGGTTTTCCCCCCCCATCAGGTTTCAGTATCCTGCTTCTGTGTGAGTTGCTTTCAGTGCTATTAATTAATGAGACTGAACATTTTTGAAGAAATTAGTTCTTTTTTAAGCACTTTTTCTTTTTCTGAAAATAAGCCTAATGCAAGTTCTGGAACCTCTTTAAAAACACAAATTGCAGATAAAATCCCAACCTCGACTCCTATCTAGTTCTGAGCGTAATCCATACTAGCGCCTGTAAAGGCTAAGATTCTGGAAAAGGTGTAAATAGTGTGACATGTTCAGTGCATGGTTGTTTGAACAGGGCTTGTTATTGTCAAAAAAAAAAAAAAGGAAAAAAAAAAGAAAAAAGGCTGTATTTCCCCTTCCCCTCCCACAGACCTTAGAGCTGTGCCTTTTCTATGCAATATTACAGACATATACATCTGAAACCAGATTACTGTATTCACATGTAGGTATGGGCTGTAATCAAAAAAACAATTGGACAAATGTACATGGAAATGAGCAGTCTTACTTTTGTAGTTTTATATTATACAATAAACAGTTAAAATAAACTCTGGCTTTGTTCTTTCGGTAAGGGGGACAGACCCTACAGCTCAGCAGGAGAGGGGTCTCTCCCCGCAGGGGGGACAAGGGAGGGCCAGCCCAGTCGGACAAGAGAAACCTCACCTTGTGGGAGGCCTGTTCCTGGCCTGAGGCTTTTGTCCCGGACACAGAGAGGTGCCCTCGGTGGCCACATTCTTCTGTGGCCGTTCTTGGACTACGAGTGCCAAGAGGTGCTCGGCTCTGCCATGGCTTGAGCCGCAGCTCCGAGCCGGACCGTGTGGTTCACGCAGCTCACCTGGGTGCCGCTAGGCTAGCCGAGAGTGGAATCTATCGAGTTTTAATACCTATAATGCACTGTCCTTTAGGGCACTGAATCCCAGCAGGAAACATCTGATATCTTAATCCACTGCATTTATCAGTGCCCTCTTCCCCCCCCTCAGGTGACTGGTGTTCGCTTTCAGAGCCAGCCAGGAGGGAGATCTCACCCCTGTCTTTGGCTAAAGCCTTTTGTGGCAATAAAGCCGGGAGCGCAGCCCAGGAGTGCCGTTCGGGCTGGCCCCGGCTGCGGTGCACAGCACATGAGTCACCCCCCTGCCAGCCCCCCCAGCACATGCTTTGCCGGGCCTCCTACACCCACAGAAACATGACTGCTCCATTTTGGATTTACAGCAAACCAAAAACCAGACAGAAAAGCAGTGAGTTTTCCCCGTCCTGACATGCCGCACATAGCATCTCAGCTGCAGCAAACTGGCTCATGTTACCGGCGCAGCAGCCAGCAGCAGCCAGCAGTGGGGCACAGGCCTCTGTGCACCAGCTGCTGCTCGGGGACAAATGGCTGCAGGGACATGGGGCACTAGAAACGCAAAGAAAGGAGAAGTGGAAGAATTAAAGCCAGCCCAGGGATTGAATTTGTGTCTGCTCAGCAAGCGCCACGCTCAAAGGGGTGAAACGCACCCAAGACTACGGTGCGAATGCTTTCCCCGGCAGCTCCGCTCCCTTCCAGGCTACAACGGTGCTCGCCCTGCACTGACAGACTGCTGGCTCCTGTACACACATTTCCAGTTGTCAGTGCATCAACCTGATGCAGGACACAAGGAGATGCCACTGTTACACTCCCAAAGCTGCTCCAGTTTTGTTGCCACCTACCTTGTAAGAGCTCGTTTTCTCACTTGTGACATGTTAGTAAGAGATGCCTCTGGCCCAAAACGTCAAGGCTACACACAGAGCCCTACTTACCCCTTCCTTAAGTGAGTGGCTTCCCACCCGCTCCAACCCTCCAGCTTTCCAGCTCAGCAAGGGCAAACCATTGCTGTGGGCTTTTAAAATGGGGTACCTGCGTGGGGAGCCGATGAGCTGCATCTCCTTCTAGTGTCTGCCCCCGACCCGAAGACTCCCTGGCAGCTGCCAGGCATTTCTCCGCAACCAGCCCCTGCTCCAAGCTCGCCTACGTGGGGGGCAGCAGAAAGCAGGTTTGGGGTTCAGTGCAGGCACTGACCTGCGGTGGACGAGGTATCTCACACCGACACCACACCAGAGGACTAAGGCACTTACCCGTTTCTTGGGGTGACAGGAGTCTGGGGTGCCCTCAGGACTGAAGGACAGTCCATTCCTCTCCCAGGTGTATCTGCCAGTGTGCCTCAGGAGTGGGGTTTTGTCCTGGTTTCAACTGGGATAGAGTTAATTGTCTTCCTAGTAGCTGGTACAGTGCTATGTTTTGAGTTCAGTATGAGAAGAATGTTGATAACACTGATGTTTTCAGTTGTTGCTCAGTAGTGTTTAGACTAAAGTCAAGGATTTTTCAGCTTCTCATGCCCAGCCAGAGAGAAAGCTGGAGGGGCAAAAGAAGTTGGCACAGGACACAGCCAGGGCACCTGACCCAAACTGGCCAACAGTGTATTCCATACCATGGGACGTCCCATCTAGTATAGGAACTGGGGAGTGGGGGCGGGGAATCACCGCTCGGGGACTAGCTGGCAGCAATTGCACTGCGCATCATTTGTACATTCCAATCCTTTTATTACTACTGTTGTCATTTTATTAGTGTTATCATTATTAGTTTCTTCTTTTCTATTAAACCGTTCTTATCTCAACCCACGAGTTTTACTTCTTTTCCCGATTTTCTCCCCCATCCCACTGGGTGGGGGGGGAGAGTGAGTGAGCAGCTGCGTGGTGCTTAGTTGCTGGCTGGGGTTAAACCACGACAGGTTTCCAGACAGAGAAGTCACTGCAGCGCTGAGCAGCGGCTCCTGGTTGGCAGCGATGGCCCGGAGCTGGCCCAAGTCTGCGTTCAGCTCTACTGCTGCTCAGTATCACCACAAGCCAGTGCAGCAACTCCACAGCTGACAACAGCCACTAAGATTCTCTCTGGGCCCAAATAATTGGAAGATTGGGGTATTGCAGCCAGTCACCCAGCTTACGCAAACCTTGCTCAAGTATATGCCATGTGGGCAGAAACATACTCAAACGCAGCACCGAGGTAAGGAGGGGACAGCAAAAGGCACCCTTGTCCCACCGTGCTCCAGGTGCCCTCACCCAGGAGGGATAATGCTCCCTGCATCTAACCTGCATATCTGATCCAGACCTGGAGGGACGCACGTTCCTCCTGGTGCTGGCAACAGGAGCAAGCCCCGCTCCTGGCCCTGCCCGCACAGCAGAGCCAGCTTCCCCAGACCACACGCATCTTGTACTCACCAGAGAAACCACAGAAGGAAAAGCCATTGGGGAAAAAAAACCCTTCCAGCCACAGGCAACGCTTTGTAGAGCTGCTCTGAACCACAGCTCACTGATCAGCTGAGACAGGTCCGTAGGGATGCTGGCTCCATGGCAGAGCTGTGCAAGGAGCTGTTTCTCCCTGCCCCTTTCTACTTCACCCCTTTCCTCCAGGCTCCTCCACCTCTGCTCCCGCTGAGCCTCTGTGGTCCCACTTGCCTCCATGGCTCAGTTGTTGCGGGCTCCTCTCTCCGCCTGGTCCCCGCATGCATCGTCTACCTCCTCTCCAGGCAGCTCCCTCCTTCCACAGCTCCTCTCCCTTTTGAAGAAACTGCCTTAGCAACTGGCAGCAGGCCAGCAAGATCATGGGTTTTTCCTCCCACCTCCCCTTCTCCTCCAAATAATGAGATGGCCAGGGAAGGGGAAGGAGCCACAAAATCTCGTGTGCTGTGGCCACAGGAGCCCTGTGTGTGGCAGTGGGGTGGGCACACATACCGACTTTCCAAAACTCATCCTCTGGGACTGATGCTCCAGGTATGCCAGGTCCTCTGGGATCATGGGCAGGGAGGTTTCTTTCTTGTCCTCCTTCCCTCTTGCTTTTCCAGCCCACATGTCCCCAAAAGCCAGCCAGTTCCTCCCCAAACATCTCCAGATCTAGAGCATCTGCCAGGGGAAGGCACATCATGGGGCACAGAAGGAACAGGTTTCAAATCGCCCATTTCTGCAAGGATTTCCTTCCATTCTTCTGGCCCTGCCTTAACCAACTCATGCTACTCTCCCTGGACTATTTCCTCTCCTGCTTCCTCTCCTTTTCCCCCTATTCACTGGATTTCCTCCCCCTCCCCCTATTCCTCCCCTTGCTTTCTCTCCTTTGCGCAGTTTGGCCTACAGCCTTCATTACTGCTGCCTTTACGTCTCCTTTCCTGGTGCGAGCAGGGATGACATGGATTTTGTGCTTGTGCCAAGCTCTGCATTTATTGGAGAGGGGAAGAAAAAAAAGGAAAAAAAAAGCCCCCAAACCCTGGAAGTTTGCTAGAAGACAATACTCGGGCAGGGATTATTCAGGCTGCTCCAAATGGAGTTTACTGTATTGCTCGCAATCCCTCGGCAGAGCAAACGTGGCCAGCCAGCTCCTGCTGCCCACTCCTGCCTGCTGTGGGGGGTCTGCGCTGGGGTGGGAGGCACAGAGGGATGAAACCCCCTTCCCTCTGCTCTAATGTCGTCACCTACTACTGCCTTTTCCTGCCTCAGACCTGCCAGTGGTTAATATGGTTGCAGCCAAGGTGGCACCTTACTTCAATCAAAGGTTTCCTCCTAAACCCTTCAGCATTGTCACACTAAGCGGCCTGCATCTCTTCCCCTGCCTGTCCTGTTTGGTGGGAAAGCTTGGGGAAGCAGATCTGCCTAATAAAACCTTAAATTAAGGGGGGGGGGGAGCAGGAGACCCCACTGGGAAAAATCCAGAGGGGAACTTCAGCATTAGGGGCCATGAACCCAGGGGCCACAGATGAGGGGGGCTTTGAGTCCTGGCTGTTTTAGTAGACAGCAGCATTTTCAAGTGAGGCCAGACAGCTGGCTCACAACATGAACGTGAGGGGCTATTGATTTCAAGACAGCCTTTTTTAAGCAAAGCCCTCTGCTTTCACATCTCTCGCCTCCAGCAAATGTAAAGAAGCTGCTTCTGCCACCCTGAATGGGACTGAGGGTCACTTCAGCCACTGATGGCTGCCCCCAGCTAGAGAGAGACAAGGTAACGCTCGCATTTCGGGGCTGTGGAGCACCTATTCTCAATTTGGAGAGCATCTGTCCTGTATGTAACTCCATTTTTAAAGCAACAGACCAGCTGGCGCAGGTGCACCAGAACATCTTGCTTCCCTCCAGGCTACAGGCACGGATCTCTGTGAATATGGCTGCAAGGACACCGCTTTAGGCTACACCACACCAGGGTTTGAGGAAGGTCTGGTGAGCTGAGCTGCCAGCCCTCAGCTTTCACTGGATGAAAGCAAGAGCGGGGTCTGGACCCAGATCATATCCCCCAGGAGGAAACATGTACAAATGGAAGCAGCAGTGATACCCAAAACCCACCCAGGGGCTGGCCAGTACAGCCCAGAGATAATCCAGGTCCAGCAGCAAGACTTGATCCCAGCTGTGGACCTTTTGTCCAAGGTGAGGCTTGGGGGTCAAGACAGGGCAGCTCAACTCCAGGATCTCAAAAAGCCTCTGGGGGTTACCGGTGGATCGTAGTGGCCTCTGCAAGCAGCAGCTGCTCTGTCTCCTGCCCTCTGACACTGTCAAACAGGGAGAAAGCAAAGCCCAGGGTACACCATCAGCACAGACCCGAGCTGGCTGTGCTCCAACGCCGTCACGGTTCCTCAGACCAGTTCTTCCCGCTGACGAACCTTGCGAGCACACTGACTCACAGCTGCCTTAGCCACGGAAGGAAAACTGGATTTTGCTGCTCTAGGGGCCAGGTTGCTCCCACCTTGGAAAGGAAAAGGATTCAGGGAAGCAATAGGGCAGGAGACCTGGGGAAGAGCTGAACTTGCAGTTTGCTCTTTTTGATGTCTCAGATGCAGGCGACAGCTCTGGCAGAAGCAATGCTGGCAGCAAGGCCACCCCTGTTTAGATGACCCCCCACCACCACTTGGCTACAGCCTCAAATACGGAGAGCAGAAGCAGCTCTAAGCAGGGTTCAAAACACCACCTCCACCCCTCCAGTGCTACAGATTACTCCCCAAATGCTGCGTGGCCTCACCAGTCTCACTGCTTATTACTGTAAACCAAATTCTGGATGGTTACATTTGTCCAATCTAAGTGAATAACCCTAATGCAACCAAAAAAAAATAAAATCACTGAATCACCTCTGCCACTCAAATTGGGTTATTGAAAAGCCTCGACTTAATGGCTCAGGGATCATGAGGACACCCAGAATTACTTGCAGGAAGGAGTACAATTACGATTTGCACATCCCCGCTGCCTGACGGGGCAGCGCCTGCTGCATGGCGGGGGCTCCCGGGATGGCAGCAATACAGAACGACAGCTAGCACGTCTGTAAAAATTGCAAGCTGCTGACAGACGCTGCAGGAACAAAGCAAGGGCCGAAACGCGTCCAGTGAATCACCCGCTACAAGTTGGTTCAACCAGTTTGAAGTCCCACACCCGAAAGCAAAGACACCCCCGGACTGTGTAATCCCAGGCAAAGGAGTGGGGGAGAAAGAGAGCGAAACGTGCTGGGCCGGAGGGACGGCTCTCCAGTATGGCCCTGGGAATGAGCTCGGAAAGGCAGCGAGTCCCAGCTTGCTCCCTCCTGCCAGAAGCTCTTATTCCTGCCTCCCCTCCCACGCCCCGTGCTCCTGCCGCGACCTTCCTCCCGGCACGGCTGCCGTGCTGCCGCTCCCTCCAGGCAGGAGCTGGCACCCGGAGATCAAACTGGAGCCTAGAAAACAGGTCCCCGTGGGGGACTGGAGGCACAGGGGATGAAGTGAGTAAGACCAGGGAAAGGAGAAGGGCTCTAAGGGCACGGGACTTGCTGAACTGAAGCGTCCTCAGATGGGACGTGTGAAAAACTGACCTTTCCACAGTCCACAGGCTGCTCCTGGGGGGGTAGCGAATCTGCTTGGCTCCAACCAACTTCATTTCATGCCTCGACCTGAGCCAGGGCCAGTGCTCTCCAAAGGTGAGGATTAAAAAAAAAAATATTAAAAAAAAAAAAATATTCCTCTCCAGTTAATCCTGGCCTAGCTGGTGCCTTCCCGGTGCTGGTTCAGAGCAGGCATGGCAGCTCCAGCCTGTCTAGCACCCACGCCCAGCCAAACCCGGCTTTATGCATTATGGCTGGGCCCTGAAACGCACACTGGCTGGTAAGTTCTCGGTGGGACAGCGGCACGAAGGAAAAACTGCAACCTCAGGAACACTTAACACACTGAGCGTGTTTTCTTGGGCTGTTCTAAATGCTAAAGGCCTTCAGCTGAGAGGCATCAAGATTTAAGCTTAAATTAAGATTTAAGATGAACAGCAAAATCAAACCTATTTAGCTCAATTGCTTTCTCTCTGGCAGACTTGCAATCTGTACCAGGCGAGCAGGACCAACAATTTCTGGCTATGGTCTCTGTTCTGCAGGAATTAATCTAAACTTTTTTCCATCAGCTTCAGTAAAACAGGCAATTTGGCCCTGTTGTTCCAGAATGCCCTGCACCATCTGCAGATAAATATTTATACAGGGAAAACGCACCCTGCTGAAAAGGGTTAAAACAACCTGTTTTAAATAAATAGCTTCATGTTATATATAATCTATCACCCAGAGTAACCATAGGAAAAGCACATTTTAAATGTGTTTTTTGACTGTGGTTAACTCTGAAATTAGGGGCTTTGTTTTTTCTTGATCATTGCACTCATCTTTTTGAAGTACAGCTATCCCCGAAGCTGAGCTCAACTCCGCTGCTTTAAAACAGCTCCTAACGCGACGCCTTCTTCTAACACAGCCAAGTCTCCAAAGAAGTTAACTTGCGCCTTCTGCATAAAACGGGTCCTGCAACTGTACACCGGCCAGCAAAGTTAATACCTACCACGCAACAAGAATAAAGTTAGAAACATATTTTGTAAAACATTGCCTCCTTGTTAAGCCAAGGGAGAAAAACCAGGCACTTACTGATGGTTTATTATCTCACGCAACCCTGAGGAGCATAATAATTTACCAACATATAAATGGAGAGCTTAGTGGCAGCTGCACTACATAAACAGTCACTGGGGTGATCTGAAGTTTCTATCAGTATATCGTATATAAAGCTGGGTGAATAACTGATTTTTTCGGTTCGCTGGCAATCCTGAAAAAAAAGTTTCAAAAAAAAAAAAAAGTCCATTTGGGGTCAACTGAAACAAATGTTTCACTTTGACTCTTCAGCCCTTTACAAAAGTTAGCTCCAAAGATCATTCAAAATGTAAAGTTGCTTCAAAGAAAAAAATCTCAAAGCCTTTCATTTGGAAATTGCTGAAACAAACTAGGTTTTCTTTTCTCTCCAGAAAAAAAGTTTGGCACATCTAAACAACTCATAAAATGTTTTCATTTTGCCAAAATTTGCCTTTTTTTCTCTCAAGATTTTACCCAGCTCCAGCACAACCAATTTACACCTATGACAACTTAAACAGAGACATTAGTAATGCTGATGAAATACAGGCTTTAAAAAAAAAAAAGGTCTCAGGCACTGTACATATGTCCCAAAACTGAAACCCAGAAGAAGAAAGTAAGCTAAAAACCACTAAGCTTTTCTTGGCTCAGCAGGAGAATCTTATTAAGTCTCTGAATCGTATAGCCACAGATTTGGGACGCTGTAAAAATTAAATTAGTCTTACTTCTTATTAGCAAGGCAAGAAAGGAACCAGGAGATTATGATACAGCAACTGCTATTGTGAGCCAATTTTTGAGCGTGTTTCTGCTTTTCTCCTGTAAACCAACAATTAGTGGGCAATCTCGCTGCTCTCATGAAGGCAGTTATTTTTAATCTCGGGATGCAGGTTTCTGACTTTCCACTCAGACTCATGCAATTGAAGGATTTAATGCCATGCCACAGTGAGATTCTCATTTCAGTTCCTGATTTGTTTCATTTGAAGCCTCTGCTTATTTGTGCTCTGTAGCTGCACCTACCCAGGCAGCAGGCAAACCTAAGACCCAGGGCAGCCAGGAGTTAAACCCTTGGGATACAGAGGAAGAAAAGGCAGCCATCCATATGCACTTCCAGAAAGCAAAAGCGGAATGGCCTCACCCCCCTCCTGTTTTGCCTTTTGCTGGGAGTTTAATAGTTGAGTTCACTGGCTGCTCCATGGTTTTGATGCCTTGGGGGACACAGCCTGGCCGGCTGGGACAGGCAGAGTGCCCTACCCGTGGGCCCAGAGAAATAGATGGGATTTATCCATTCAAATTCATTCAGAATATGATTGCTTCATGAGCTAGGGGACAAGTGGGAGCGAGGTGATGTGTTTTTCTAACTGCTGTATTTCTAAATTAAGCTGGGCTGTAGCGCACCTTGCCTTCATAATTCACAGCTTCCAGACGTCCCACTACACTCCTCAGCAGAAACAGTAGAAAGCAAAGAGCAGATACTACAAATATCACACCCAAGGCTGGTTTTAAAACAGCAGAAAACAAAATAAAGGTGGTTTTTCTATTTCATAAACACACAAGGATGGGCTGCGACAGTTTGCTGGAAGTTGTTTTAACAGCTTGCAACTGAAAGTGGCTTTGAACACAGAGAAATCTGTGAAAGAAAAAAAAAAACAAAACAAAAACAAAGCAGAACTTGGACCATCTCAAATCACAACTACACTATGAAACTGTAGCCTTCCCAAGGGCAAACTCCAAAGCAATATTTAATGAGCCAATACTTCCATTTATCATGAGTTCATTTGAATACTGGAGTCCCTACATAACACTGCAGGCAGGTTTGATTTTTTTTTTTTTTTTTTTTTTTTTTTTTTTTTTTTAAAGAGCACTGTTAATCCCTGAACAGCTGGCGATCAGTACTACAAGGGCACAGCAGGGCTAGAGGCGAGCAGCTGGGCAGCATGGCACCTCTGGTCCCTTAGGCAATGGCGTTTCCAGCAGGTCAGGTGCGAAGGGTTGTCCTGCTTGTCCATCCTCAGCTCTCCTGGGAAACAGCATTCACACCTGGGAGAAACCAGCCATCTCCAACCCTGCTTCGAATAAAAGGAGCTGGAAATCCCTCCAAGGTGGTTGTTGCTTTTAACCCTGCGCACTCAGAGCGGAAGCCCAGGGAGCTCTAGCACCAGATAGCTCCATCTACCATTTCTGTCCTTCAGCCAAAGAACACAGGATCTCATCCCTTCCCCTCTCCAGCTTACAGCGCCCCACAAATCACCCAGGTTTTACGCAGTGGATTGCTAACCTGAGTTAAATGAAAGAATAAGAAAGCTTGGTTCTGTGCAGAAGAGTACGGAGAGCTGGGGTTCCTGCACGCCAGCACCTCTGTAGTCCTTGGCTGTGTTCCAGGAGGAGAGACGAGCTGCGGGGAGCTTCCAGCACACACACTCCTTCCCCTTCAGACAGGCAGGCTTGCACTTACTCCTGGTTTCACACCTCCTATCCTAAAGCTGCTGCTGCACGCTGTGCCAGAGGAACAAAGACATCCCCTTGCTCCAAATCTCCCCTCACAGCCTTTTGGAAGCTAAGCTTTCCCCTTGTCAGAGGTCTCCAGCCCAGGGCGAGCACACACAGCCTCCCAGGATCAGAGCCCAGAGACTCACTTATTTCTTGGAGAACTGCAGGCCTTGAGAGTACCAGCTGCTGAACACCAGCAGGTGAAACCTACAGGAGACATGATGTGGTGCCACTGGTTTTCCTCTCAGCATCCTATACACCACTGCAACACAGAAGATGAGCATCTCCCATGTGCTGCAAAACCCTGAGCGGTGCACTCGTGAGACACCTCTGTACTGGACCCTGGCACCAACCTAAACAGCATCCAGTACCTCACAGAGTAATCCCAGCTGCATCAAATGTCACATATATCTATCTCTACGTATCTATAATTGTGTGTGTGAATAACCATATATAACTATATATGACCATTATATAAAATAAGCTCCTAACAGCAAACTCTAGACAGGGAAAATGGTCTGGGCAGCATAAATTCTACAAACAAAAACAAATGCAAAATCCCTATTTAGACACTTAAGTTGAAGTGTTTTGCTAGAGAAGCCAGTCTTGAATTTATTCGCCTCTTTGACCAACTCCGAAGAAGCAGGAAACAATCACACTGTGACTGTAGCATCTCTCTTGACCCTGGCATTTGAGTCAACTGTCCTTGCAGGGAAAGGGCACCTGTAATTTGTGAGCTGCACTTCTGCAGCTACAACAGCAACTGCAGGAGAGTCTTTTCCTCCTCCTCTCTAGTTAATTAAGAGTTTCCCACGTGTGGGTTTGTTTTGCAGGAGAAGGGCAAGGCTCACCTCTGTCTTGTTTTCCTCTTTTCCAGTGGCAGCTCTATTTTTGGGGAACCTACAGCAGCAGCAGGGTCTGCAGTGCTCCATCAGGCAGGAGAAAAAAGCATGCCACATTGAAAGTAGAGCATGAACTCCCTTGTGATCCTGCCAGTGTTCCCTCGTCTGCCTCTACCCGTTTGGGTTGCCGAGAAGAAACTAGAGCCTATTATCAGGCCTGCTTCTTTGTCAGGTGTTTCTTTGATGTAAATTCAACCATGATCAAATGTGCTGATGACAGCAAACAGCCAAAGAGTAACAAACATGCAAACTGCACCGTGACCTGCAGAGATTAGAGCAACCAAGGCTGTAGACAAATCGGGAAGATTAAACACAAATGAGCTAAGAAGTCTTGGGAGAAGTACCCAGGGAGACAAAAATAAGCAACACAGAAAATAAGAGAACAAGGCAGACCAGAGATTGAACAGACCCTACTAGTACATAAATCAAAGTCTTCCCCCACCTCCCAACACTCCAGCTTTACCCTAATGCTTTTGCTCCAAGGAAGTCAGCGCTACACTTGCTGCAGGGAAGCAGGCTGAGATAAACCCTTAGTGCATCTTTGCTGTATTCGGCCTGTCACACCATTGTCACTGCAGAACCAGCTCAGCCCTTACAGAGGAAAAAACAGGCTTCTCCCCCCCCCCCTTTTTTTTTTTTCTGTCCTTTTTTCTTTCTTTTTTAAAAAACTTCTGGAGAGCTGCTGACAGGAGTTCCTTGCAATCAGAACCACCCTGCTAATCTCAGGGTCTGCAGAGTCCACCTTCACTTACAACCCTGAAAATTCAAGGAAAGCCTAGCTGGAGCTAACGGCACTATTGATACTTGTCTTCAAGCAGCGTAACTTTCCCAAGCGTAGAGGACCAGGAGGCTTGCAAGGCCAGAAAATCACATGCCCGTATAGAATGTGATGCAATCCCATGGCTGTGCAGCCTCCCCTCCCACTTTACATTGGGAACGCATGTGCTAAGGTACAGTCTGGAGTTCCTCGCATGCCTCGTGCTGTTCCAACACACCGCAAATATGTCCCTGCCTGCAGCACAGCAGCATCTTGAAAGGTTTCTTTAAAATTTGGAGAGTAGGGCTATTCTTTTGAAGGTGGAAATATTTAATTTGGGGCAGCATAGTATACCATTGCATTACTTCATTTTTCATCTGTTGCCAGTAGTGAGGTCATCACCCTGCAAGCTCTCAGATTTGAGGATCATTACTGATTTAGGGCCCACTTAGCAGTGTGCCAGGTGGCGGAAGGTTATTAGACACCCAAAATCATGGAGAAAACAGAGCACCTGAGAAAGAAGTACTTCTTCCACTAACCAACCTTTCTGCAGCTAAATGAGATCTGCTGCCTTATTACAGGCATATTTATCTTTCAAATCCCATAGCCGTAGACAGCACTTTCTGTATCCCTCAAAAAATGAACTTCTCTAGCAGCAACACTAGGAAATCTGTAAAATTCCTCCTGTAAACATGCTAAAATCCCCCTTGCCACTCATACCATGGCTCTTTCCACCATCACTTGTAAACCAGGGCACTGGCACTGTGTTCACACTTGCAAAACAAGAATGAATTTTCAACTCTACTGATCAGAAGTGGCAGAATAAGATCAAGATGTCAGCAAGGCAGATTTCTGCACATAAGACCTATTATTTGCTAATGAGATTTCCAGCTGCGATCCTCCCCACTCACATCCCTGAGATCAAAACACACTTCAGAGATCAGAACACTCAGAAACAGGTTGACAGCAAGTCCTGAACTATCTCCCCTAATGCTGCGGTACCATTAAGGCTGGCCTGGGCAGCGCTACACCTTACCGGTGCTAGTCAGGGACTAGTCTAAGTGTACGTCAGTCCAACTCTGGTCTGACTATTTTTTCCTGGGGGTTCAGTATATTTTCCAGCACATATAAGTGACACAATACAACCCAACATGCAACACACCAGCGTAGCAGAGCCACAATCCACATGCAGTTTACAGGAAAACTTCAAGGGGATCAGCACACATTTTAGAACGCAAAGGCAAATACCATCTTTCTCACCAGGACTGAGGTGAGGTCTGCAAGTCCTCAGAGATCACAAAAATATTCACCATCCCTGTCCCTACATGCAGGACCCCCGGCTGCTATGCTGCACTGCCCATGCAGGTCAAGGGGAACTATGGTACTAATAGCACCTGAGGGGCTGACCCCATCCATCTCATTTTCTTAAAACCTGCTCAACTCAGAGGTTTAACCCGAGCAGGGCTTAACTGGAAAATCCACATCTCCTTGCTACATCCACTCCTAATCTCAGGGGAAGGTGGCTTTCACAAAGAGGAGGAAATTCAGGCATGCACAGCACATGCTGTTTTCTGAGTTTTCTGAGACAGGCTAACCTCCAAAAAGTGCCAAAATGGTCCTCCAGTGCATTGCATGAATGAAACACTGGGAATAAGAGCCTGTGCCAGCTGCAATGGTCCTACAAGCTGGAGAGGACCAAACTCCCTACCTCTTTGGTGCTGGACTGGGGGAGAATTGGCTCAGGCCACCTCCTGAATGAAAGAGCAGCTTTCCTAATGACTGAGCTCACACTGCCAGCCTGCTAAGGAGCTGCATTGATTTGAAACCTAAAGGACAGCTGTTTGTTCCTCCCTTTCCACCCTGCTTCCTCCTCCCTGGCCAAAGGAGGAGGAAAGTTGCCAGAACAGACTTCATCTAGGTGGACAAGGATGGAGAGAGAGGGAAAGGACGCCCCTTCAAAATGAAAAAGGAGGGGAAAATTGTACCCTTAAGAGCACAAAGCAGCTATACAACTGCTCGTTTTGCCATTGTCAGAGGGAGGCAGCTCAGTCCAAGAGAAAGTGGAGTAACCTGCAATAGTCCTAACAGCTGCAAAACACCCTTTGCCAGCTGCATGTTGATTCTTAACTTGCTTCAGCATTAAGTAAGTGACAAAAGGCTTTAGTGCTCCTAATGAAAACACAGTCCATGCACTCAGTAAAATAACACAGCTATGAAGAAAAAACCAAAAAAACCCAAAAAACCCCCAACCAAACCCCAGAAACATTTTTGGTAGAATTTGTGTGCAAACAGGTTTCAGGTCCAAGCTGTTGAGATTTGGACAAAATGTTTGATGATATTTAGGGCTGAGGAGGGAGAGGAAGGGGAGGGTTTGAAGGGTGGGGGTGTGTGTGTGGGACACTTCATGCCTGCTTTTGATTTGTTTCCAGAACAGCCACGCTTTTGTATTTGTGCTAAGGCTCCCTGTAGTTTAAAAGCCAAAATGTGATCAGAAAAGGCCTTATGGACCCTGAGCCAGCCTTTGCATTTTTTAAAGAGCCTGTTAGATACTTTCTATTCTGCTCTGAACTCCTGTGGAAGCTGCTCCCGGACTCTTCTCCACGGCTGCTGTGAGGAGCTGAAGGGCCTTAGGAAGAGATCCAGCAAAACTCGTTACCTCATCTTCTGTAAACTCCTTGGACTGGTGAGCATAAAGGAGTAAGAAAATTAGCAGTCCAACTACTCATGGAGTGTCTGCACACAGCTGCCAGCATTCACTTGTTCTTTCCAGGCAGTCTCCTCATACCCTTTTCCCCAGCTGAGAAAGACCTGAAAAACCAGCTCCAACCACAGCAAAAATTACAATTCAGTCAATATCACAGCTCTGCAGACCTGAGTGAGAGCCCGAGGGGACACTAGAATAGACACTAGACAGAGCCAATTCTGCCACGACCACACACGTCTTCTGCACATCCCACGGTACATCAACCTGCTCCTCTGACCATATAGCTGTCCACTGACTTTGGAAAAGCATGCTGAGATGAAGTTGTGTGGCAGGAGCAGCAGAACTGCCTTCCCTTTCCCTGTGTCACTGTGGCCAAGACTTGTTGCTATTCCAAGCAATAGGGCAGATCCCGACTAGCATGTTCTTTTGGATATTTATACAAACATGTTGCAGTTAACAATTAGAAATATGACCCGGACTCACACTAGAGAAGCCAATTTGTCTGTTTCTTTTCCTACTAGAGCTGGACTCTGTTACAGATAAATTCCCCAAAGAGGCACAAGGTGCTGTAACAATACCACCAAAAGTGGTTGGGGTGGAATGGGAGGGCTTGTTCTTCCCACGATACAACATATGAGTCCAAAAGGCTTATCCCTCTGCAGAGCCAGGCCAGGTCTGACACAGCACGGCTCGTTAGGACAGAGCCGAACACCACGGTGGTCTTCAGGGTTTGTACCGCAGCAAGGTTTGTGGTGCTCTCTGTATTATGGCACAAGGCCACAACTACCCAAGGTATGCTGGACAACTCCTTTTCCTATGAGCCATCCTCCTGAGCAGCTGGAGGCCAGTCAACAGATTAAGGTTTGATCCAAAGGACTTGCTTTTCTCCCCTTGTGTAACTCCTTCTGAAGACCAGCTCAGGCAAGACAACACTTCCTGCCATTTATAAGATTAAGGCCATCTTGAAAACCGCACCTGGCTTCAGTAAGCTGCCCTCACTGCAGTTCTTTGCTGTCTGAGGGAAACAAACACCAAGTGTTTTATCACTTAAAGATTTAAAACAATTGAGACACATTTCATTGGAAAAGCTGAGACAAAGGCACAGATGAGGCTGCTGAGCTGAGCTGAAACTGCCCCTCTGATCCCCCTCCCTCCCCATTTAATAACTTTATTGCTTTAAATATGGGAGGTGAGGCTCACACAATGACAACAATCCCAGCAGGAAACCTACTTGTGTTCTGAGGGAATTTGCTTGCTAGACCTGGTGTCGACCATGCAAACACCTGCAGCATGGGACTGTGCGTGCATATGTACTAATAAACCCCCAATGATCCAGCCCTAATGTAAGGATCAGTCACAACAGCTCAACTGCCAGCATTAGTACAGGTGTAGCAGGTCAGCAGCAAATGCCACCTTGGTCACGCAAACAGTGAGGACACAGGTAGAAGCCCAGCAGAGCACCGTAGGGCATATAGCCTGAGAGGGTCAGCTTCATTTCGGTGCCTCGGTTCAGTTTATTGCACACATGCATATTATAAACATACAAAACTATGCCAAAAAAGATCACTAAGCATGTGGAAAACTATGCCAGAAGGATCAGTAAGTCTGCTTAGGCAAACATTCAAAAATATCTAGCATACCTTAATTTGATTTTCCTTTGAATTAGTCTCTAGCTACAGTCTCGTTATTTTGTTTTCCACAAGACCACAGTGTCTTTTAGTTCAATGAGAAGTGGTTTTTTGCCTCTTCATGTTCTACAAGTAATCCCAAGCCTTATTTAAGGCACACAGTCCAATTCCTATATGGAGTATAGTATTAGGAACCTCTGCAGATGTATGCCCTAATGTTAGGTGAGTACGGCCCTGACAAAATCAGTGAATCTGCAGAGGAAGATTCAGAGTCCCTAAACTAGGAACACACTTTTCTTTGGTGACCATACAGTGAATCCAGACCTAAGACAGTGAGCATTCCCCCATGCCTTTGAGATGTGTTTAATACCTGTATCAGCTGAGTCCTTCTCAAATATCGCTGACAAACTACAAAGAGGAGCATGAGGAGCATGGCATTTCAGAGTTGGTCTTTGCAACCCTGCTGTAACACAGGGATAACAACGTATATTACAGGTTTAAGAACAGGGTGACAAGATGAAAACAAGAGCTCTAGCAGTTTCAGGTGCTTTGCACATGCACCTGACCCCTGGTGTCACTGAGCCCTGACGGTATGTCAAACAAGCAAAGCTCCTAACTGCTTAAGCTACATCCTGGAGAAATTAGCATTTCTGCACATCCCAATCATGCAACTCATACTGGGCACCAAGTGACAGAAATGCACAAGTGACCTCCTGCAAAAAAGCTGGCACAACCAGCTGCTTCAAGCCAGGAGAGCATCTCACTCCACTGTGCCTTCTGTGTAGTTTCCACAGAAGGCCACCCATTCTCTTCAGCTATATGAAGCAGGGGCCCTGCAGAGAAGAGTTTCACTCTCAGCACTACGCTGATTCAGAGAATAAATCTGCACAGGGTATGAGGCAAGGATCGAGTGAAGACAGGATGATACGTAAGTAACGACTGTCACATTGCAGACGCACAACAGGACTGAAGCTGCAGTTCCAAATCACAGCAGTGGAGCTTAGGCTTTTGAGGATTTGGTTTTATACCTACTGTCTGGATTTATAATGTACCTCCTAATTTAAAGATAATTTTTAAAAAAGATCTTCTAACATCTGGACTTGTATCAATGCTAAAACAGGCACCAGCAGCTGCATTTAAACCCCTTACATCTGCAGTCCAGCTCACTACCAAAAATAATTGATAGCAATAGCAGGCTGTTGCGATGCATGCAATGGGTTTGACACATTTTCTCTGCAGTATAGTAACACAGAGATTTGGGTCTCTGAGGCTCAGTTCCAGATTTTAGAGAAAAGCAGCCAGTGGGCACCATGTGTGGCACCTGTAATCCATCCCAGGCCTTCTCTCCTCTCCAAATGCCCCTGCTCCTCATGCCTGTATCCCACTTTCTCCACCACCTGCTCTTCCTACAGCCATCCCAGCTGCCTCCACTCCAAGTCCTGCTTCACCTTCTTATTTCCCCTACTCAGAGCTTCTCCTGAGCTCTTGCTTTATATTTTCTCCCAGCTCCTCCTCACCTTGCTTTTAGCCCTCTAAATTCAAATGTGTTGTTTCTCCCCATCTCCTTTCATGTTCCAGGTTCACCTAAGGGAGCAGACCAGGCTGCTTGCTGCCTTTAGTGGCTGTGCTCTTTGGCACAGAGGCCAGATTATGAAAAATGTCTCTGCTTTTGTAGCAGACACTTCTAGCAGGTGCTATGCAATTATTAGATGCCATATGCTTTTATAAATTATATTGTCATGGTTTAACCCCAGCCAGCAACTAAGCACCACGCAGCCGCTCACTCACTCCCCCCCATCCAGTGGGATGGGGGAGAAAATCAGGAAAAGAAGTAAAACTCGTGGGTTGAGATAAGAACGGTTTAATAGAACAGAAAAGAAGAAACTAATAATGATAACACTAACAAAATGACAACAGCAATAATGAAAGGATTGGAATGTACAAATGATGTGCAGTGCAATTGCTCACCACCTGCCGACCGACCCCCAGCTAGTCCCCGAGTGGCGATCCCCTGCCCCCACTCCCCCCAGTTTATACACTAGATGGGACGTCCCATGGTATGGAATACCCCGTTGGCCAGTTTGGGTCAGGTGCCCTGGCTGTGTCCTGTGCCAACTTCTTGTGCCCCTCCGGCTTTCTCTCTGGCTGGGCATGAGAAGCTGAAAAATCCTTGACTTTAGACTAAACACTACTGAGCAACAACTGAAAACATCAGTGTTATCAACATTCTTCACATACTGAACTCAAAACATAGCACCGTATCAGCTACTAGGAAAACAATTAACTCTATCCCAGCTGAAACCAGGACATATATTCAAGTGTGTTTTGTAACTATCCTGTATTTTCAGACTGCTGTAAAATCAAAAAGATAATTATGCAGAGATGCAGAACTGGTACAAAGAGCTGCACCCAGATGCAAGCGATTGGGCCAGTGCTGATCCATCTTACATGCACTGAGCTAAGTATCCCTCGCATCCTATAAAGACTACTAGATACTCAGCCCAAGTGCAGCAGTCCTGCAGTCCAACAACAAAACTTTCCACATGCTGATTTCATTACCAGATAAATTCTGTACAACAATCCAATGTGATGAAGGGTTAACTTCAGTACACACTAACTGCATTTGAGGGCATCTACGTACATTATTTGTAAGCTTTATTTCTGGCATCTCAAAATGAATCTGTCAAGCTAATGATATTCTGAGAAGGTCTTAACGTTTCAAGTGCTGTGGGAAGTACAGCACTGCTAACACCTGCAGCAGGTGGTAATGCTCCCGGTAAGTCAGCGCTGAACCACTGAGCGTCAGAGTGCAGTCTTTTGGATAATACAAGCAGAGTCCAGCTCTTCTTAGCAGTTATTCAGGGGCCTGCAGCTCGCCTCACAGTGGGAGTTTTGGACTTTGCTTCATGGCCATGTTCCAGCTCAGGCAATTGCATCTGAACTGAGTGTCCTCTGCTGCTTCTGTTGGATGGGCATAGAAGCGCCTCGCTATTAAGTGACACTCGTTCTCGAGTGAATGTGACACACATTGACACGTCTGATGACAATGCACAGCAACATGTATGTGCAGAAAGTATCAACTACCATCCTGCCCATAAACCTACCAGCAAGATTAAACTAGATAAGGCATGCCGTGCCAATGGGAACAGCATGGAAGGACAACCCTGATGCAGCTGGATCTCCTAAACAAAACTTTCTGTGTAAGAACAAAGCTGCCTGTACAAGACAGGAGGAGAGAGGTAGAGGAGCCTGTCTGTCCATCCCACAATTGACAAGAAAGAAGGGGGCTTAAGCTAGGAGACAAAAAGCAATGCTACGTTTTAAGGCAAGCAGCATCCACCTCAATCAAAAGACTGAATTTAGATGGAAGATTTATGTCTTTCAGCAGTGTAAAGGTCTGTGGGATGCAACTTTTTCTTTCTTTTCTTGGGGGGGTGGGGTGGGAGGCAGGAAGAACACAAAAACCCCATAAGCGCACTCTAGGTAGTACCAGTTTTCACAAAGTTTCAGATTGGTACATCAGTCAATAGAAATCTCCTTTCCCCCCTGCCATTTCTTCCCCCTCCCCCATCTATGGCAGGCCACCAGAACTGCACTTGGAGACTGGAAGACAAATGGGCAGCTGCCTCTAGAGGCAATTGTGAGGAGACTAAAGATCAACTTGCAGCTGGCACTTCCACCCCCACCTCTCCTTAATACTTCAGTCCACTTGCTGCCAGACAAGGATCATGAGTCAGCTCCTAAACATATTCTCCGTGAAACAATAGCTATAGCTCTCTGCTGCAGCTATACCACTACTCTGGCTCCAAGGGACACACCACAGTTATGAAAACAAAAGGACTGATTTTAACCTACAGCAGCCCAACACCAGAACTGAATGATATAATAAGCATGCACTAAAGAATACTATGCTAAACCTGTGAGATTAGCAAAGCTAATTTTGACATGTAACAGGCATGAAGTCAGTACTGTAATGAAAATCTGCAGAAGCAGCAAACAGAAGTGGTTTTGGGGCTACATGGTAAAGCAGATGGCTTTTGCATAAACCTTTTCAACTACAACAGGGTGCAGTTTGATACCACAGCATTGTATGCTGCAGTACTAATTAGAGGGCAAAGGAGCCAGTTTAGCCTTTACAAATTAACTTTATCACAACCGTAGGAGCTGCTCTCTCAATTCTGAGTAGCCAGCACTCACTGAAACTCCTGCATTCACGAAGATGGAACTCCAGCACTCATCCCTCGAGGAGATTTAAAAAAGGAAAAAGCTTCCTTTTGCAAGGACATTTCAACTTACCAGCTAATGACATCAAACTCAAACTTTAACTTTTCTGACCCAAGCACTGTCAGACGATAAAGAATTCAAAGAAAAGGTTAGAAGATGCATTGGAGATCTCTCAGGACTAGATGTTAAGTGATGAACGGGCAGTGACTACTGAGCACTTAAAGAGCTGTGCACATAGTAAAGGTTAGACATAGAGGAGTCTATGCCCATGCAAAGCACCCTCAAGAAATATCAGCACCCAGAGCATGCCTTACCTGCAGACAGTCCACTGATATCCTCTGAAGAGATGTTGCTGAAAGAGCTACAGTGCAAGCTAACATGTTAGGAAACTTAAGTGAATGCTACATTTACATTTTTATTTCCAGCTAAGAAATAAGCAAAACCAGTTGTCCTTTCTCACTTCACTGTAATTTGTGTTTCTTACAGCTGAATATTGCCAATTACTTTGAAGGAGTCTCTAACCCAAAATACTGACACATCTTGAGCCACATCGCCCTACAAGCCAGAAGGCAAGTTGGAGACAGAAATAAAAGACTACCTCACAACATGTTCAAAAGAGACAGGACAATTAAAGTCAAGTCTGCTTCTCCTTCTGCAGGACCCTGACAGGTAAGTTTTGTGGGACTGCGCAACACAAATTAGAAGGTTCTACTGTTAATGCAGTGCATCGATTTTACCATCAACAGAAATGTGAATAATGTATACATTCTGTGTAAAAAGACAGCAGACTATATACATATGTATCTTTTAAATTATTTTATTTTGTGTAAGCTAAAAGGAAATTTACACACTTAAATCTCAAAAGACCTTGGGCATGCACATTGACCTTTTTAGAGGTTCTTCTACATAGCTCTCTTTTTTCCATAGGAATTTCCCCGAACATTTACAACCCATAGTTTTTTACTGTATATACAGCCTAAAACCATAGCAATCTATGATTATGTCATTTTACACTGTGCAAAATCAAACAGGAATAGTGGTACAACAGAACATAAAAATTTTTAACAGGTAAATTTCATTGTAAGACATTCATATAGTTTTGGTCCTTCTTTCCAAATCAAACTGATTAAAAGCAGACAACTTTCTAATGACCCAAAAAATCAAGTGTTTAGACAGTGATCCATAACTGGAACAAGAAGTTACAGACAGCATACCTTTCAAAAGGCTATATAGTGACAGAGCCGTACTACTGAAGTTGAAGAACATAAAAATTCATCAGCCAACCAATCAAACAGGGGGAGGGGATGGAAGAGAAGAAAAGGAAAAACACATCTTAAGCTTGTTAAAACACAAAAGAAATTATTGGGTTTTAAAGAAACAACAGTAACTGAAAATCCATAAAGGGACAATGTAACCTTTTGGTCTTTTTCCCAGCAATAAGTATTTTAATATATGCAGGAACAAAAAAGATGCTCAATGCAATCTGAAAACCTTTAAGGGGGACTTCACAGATTGTGAAGATTGAAGTTTTCATTATGTGTTTCTAAGATTTTTTTTTTTTTAAACTTTTTAAAGTTTTGTAAGAAGGACACCACCAGTGTATTTCACAAAGACATAAATGTATACACCCCAGCACAACAAAAAGAATAGATCTTCAAAAAGATTTACCCCCAATTATTTACATTTTTCTCTAATATAAATTTAGGACTCCAGTATGTAAATAAATATACATTACTATGTATACCTTTCTAGTGCTGCTTACCAACAAATCATCTGAACTTGATTTTTTTTTTAATTAAAGCAAGATTGCTTTTTACGACCCACAGAGGGAAGGAAAAAAAAAAATCAATAGAAAATGTCCAATTCACATCACTTTAGTCTACCTTTTCTTGGCAGCTTGTTGAAGGTGTTAATGTAGCTGGGAACATCAACACCTTGGCATGCATGAAAGTTAAGTCAGGAAGGCTAGAAATCACCTTGGCAGCCTCTTCACTGAGATGTTCTTCCTTTTTAGGCTTCCTGTTGGAAGGAAAGAACAAAGTGCATTAATCCACTACCTGATATCGCTTGGATCACTGAAAGAATCACTGATTGAAGCAATTGTTCTGTCAGTTTGTCTCCCATTGACAGGCACTTCTGTAAGCTACTTGAAGGTAGTCTAATGTTATAATACCTACCTGCCTACCAACAAAATGTTAACATAGAAAGTCAGCAAAATGTTCCTGTATATTGTTGCAATAAGGAAAAAAAAAAAAGATTTCCTATTCAGATGCTAATTTTATATATTTTTCTTTTTTTTGCAGGTTCCTGTGTGAAGAGACTCACTTGAAGAGACAACCATGCCCATATTCTACGGTTAAGACAATAGGAGCATTAGTTCTAAACTACCTAAATACAGTACAATCTTTCAAAATAAAGTGGAAAAACCTTGAAAGGACATTAAGAAGTTCCTAACTTACTTCTTAATACTTTACTTTTAAAATAAAGAGGTACTTATGCTGCATTTCCAACACGACCGTTCTCAGATTATACATCATACTGCTCTACATCATGATCCACAAACCCTTTTTTTCCCCCCAGGGCTCATCAGCAGCAAAAGGTGGCTCACAACTTGTAGCTACTTGCTTTGAAGTGCAGTAGTATGTATAGCCATAATGATACATACAGCAGTTTGGGAATCATTGGTGTTTACTTTGCCTGTTGCATTATTCACAAGAATTACTGAGCACAAATGAATAAAGAGGTCTGAATCCCATGTTGCTTGGTTCTCACTATTATGCAAAAAACTCCGATCTCCTAAGTAAAATGAAGCCTGGCTCAGACTGCTACAGAATACCTCCCTCCCCTGCCCAAACATCCATACTTTACAGACATCTGGCTTATCTTTGAAGAATGCTGCCTATTACTAGAAATACCCAGTTTTCCATCAAACATTATTCCAGTCCCAAAAAGGCACCTGCTACACCCTGTAATGACATTAGAAATTCTAGCTAAATAAGCTCCCTCATCTTTGGGGCAAAAAGCTGAGTCAAAAGGCTTGAACCCAATAAACTGCCATTCCCTAGAACACTTCAGAAATTTCCTTCCTGTATCTTGTCTTAACTATAAACTTTAAACCAAGCCTGTGAGAGGGCAATGCCCACTCTGATCACAAAGCAGCATGTACTTATATTTTCTTTTGTCAGCATCCATCAGGATTGTTTCCTGAGCTGATCAGAGATCAGGGGAAAGCAAGGGGCTACGTATTTGCTTCAGCAGCAGTCTCAGACTTTCTTAGCTAGGAGGAGAAGAAAAAAAAAAGCTGGAGTCAAACTCATCCTTGACATCACTGATCATTGTGTTGACACTGAACTATCACTTTTGTTTGCTACTTGAAATCTCCACTTGATGAAAGATCTCTAGATGAGGCAGCCTAGATACTAAATCTGACTTTCCTTCACTAGAATAGCAATATTTTCTTTTCTCTGCTGCAGTGGAATTTCATGAGCCACTGACTAGGCAGATTACCAAATTCTGGAGGACAAACAAAGCTGTGTGCTGGATTTACTGAAGGAAGAAGCAGAGAGCCAATATGTGCCTCCTTCTCTAACAACTTCACAGTCAGCTCTGTTTGCACTCGAAGGACTATCTCTGAGCTGTTGAAATGTGGTTCTCGCCCGCCACTGTGTTATCAGTATCTGGTGCCACTATTAGTAATCACTTACCACAAGCCTCTTAAAGGTACAAACTCCTGGTGATCAAGGACTTAAAGCTAACAAAGGAGTGTTTGACAGAGGAAGCCAAAGGAAGAGGGCTGACTCAGAGATCTGCATTAAAAGGAGTTCCTGTAATTGTTAATCAGGCACCGAGATGAAGCTCACATACTCCTTGCTATTTATAGGCCTCTTCCTCCTCTGCTCAACTGTGGCATGCTAAGAAACAGCACTGCTGGGTCCCAGAGGCAGCACTGCAGTTTATTTGGTGGTCATATGCAGGACCTTTATCACAGGACAATGCTATCGCTCTTGCTGTAATAGCTGGTCTCTGCAACATCACTGCAGAACATGCACACCAGTGAGCACAGTCCGATGTGAATCTCACCTGATTACTGAATGCTCCCCTCCTGGCTGGAGACCCTTTACAATAATTTATTTACTTAATGTGCTCTGTAAAGAGTATCTGTAAAGGACAAGCTAACACACTAACACAGCAAACGTTACTTAACTTTCTATACACGTAAGGAAGAAGTTCTTTACTGTGAGGGTGGTGAGACACTGGAACAGGTTGCCCAGAGAGGTTGTGGATGTCCTGTCCCTGGAAGTGTTCAAGGCCAGGTTGGATGGCAGAATGAGCAACCTGGTCTAGTGGAAGGTGTCCCTGCCCATGGCAGGGGGGGTGGAACTAGATGATTTTTAAGGTCCCTTCCAACCCAAACCATTCTATGATTCTAACTATGACGAAATTATAGCTATAGATACCATCACTTGGTAATGAGGCTCAAAACTTTTTCTTAAATCATCTCAGTGCAGAGAGGGATGAGATGGCCTTAAGTCTCCATTCCTCAATGGAGAGGGGCAGGTTCCTCTGGAAGACAGTAAAACTTGACACTGCAAGTACCTTTCTGGGTAACAGTCAACACCTTCGGTAGCAAATATCACCAGGGAAACCCTAAAGAATTACTCACTAACTCTCTAAATTTAAAAGACAAAGTAGCATCATCACTGCAGACTGTTTTTACCCTTAAAACTTACCTAACTGCCTAATAACTGCAGTGTCTTTTGATAGAGGCAAGAGAAATAACCACATCAGGTGCATTAATTTCAGTCACCACTTTGCTGAAGATGTTCCCATTGTCAAGAGCTTCTTTTGCCAAACCCAGGTCTGAGCAGGGGCATTGCAGAGCTTCTGCTCATGCACTCTTAATTTCAAGATACCACGGCTTACAGAATGGACAGCCAAGTGAGCAGATTGTCAGCGGCAGATGTACTACTGTCTGCTTTGGAACCAGGACTTTTGATTACTAAACCATGAAAGGACCCAGCTCTGGCTCAAAAAAAGGTCTCTGCCTCATTCAGGTTTTAAAACTACCCTCTACAGAACACTTTGCCCCCATCCATCTCTTCTCTTACACTAGTTTACATTTCTTCCCAAGACAGAGGACAGAAGGGATGCCCTTACCCAAGCAATTGTTCCAGTCCCTCTACCTGTTGGCATGAAGGTTTCCTTTTCAAAGGCACATTAACACTAAGCTGCAAGAAATTAGCCAAACTGATGGGCAGGAAAGTTGTTGGAAGAAAGTTTAGCAAGAAATAGTGAATGCTTTGTCGATGTGTCACTCACACCTCACTGTTCTGTTTTGCATTCCAACCCCTTCCTGCAGCATTCAAGTCTTTCAGGACTTCAGTCATCTTTCATGTTTGCAAACGATTTTGTAGATAGCATCAGCAAGGCCAGGCTCTAATAGTAACAGTGAGTTGATTAGAAAAATGCACTTTAAAAATCACTCTAATCAAGAGTGCTCCATCCAACACCACCCCGAAGGAATATTTCCAGTTTAAATGAGGGGTTTGGGCATTTCTTGGAAAGGTATCAGTGCCCTGCTTTCCTTCAAAAAGACAGCAGATAAACTTTTGCTCTCTGCCAATTCTACGGAACTGGGCAAGGCTGCAGAGTTGCTGCGGAATGCTGTACTGGATCCCTGTCCTTCACTTACTGCTGCCATCAAGGTTTCAGGCTCAAGCTGGGGGGGGAGTTTCCCCTCCTCTCCTAACAGTTTCCTTCTGAGAAACTGACTTTCCAGCTTCAAGAGATGGGTTTGCAAGCACAAGATGGGGTTATTTCAGACAAAGATGACTCTTCACACGGCTTCCTACAGCTGAACAATGGTATTTTCACTCTAAACTTCACCCTAAAGATCCTGAGTTCAGACAAGTTACAGACACAGGATAGCCTCAGCACAACTGATGTTGCCATCAAAGTGATGTTAAGCCACTGGCCACATCTTCCCCTGATCAGTTATCATGAATGGCTAATAGTCCATATTTGCAGGCTGGTGCATGAACGTCATCTTTGTTGAGCTGGCTGTACCCAGCCACTCCTCTTTTAAAGTTTCCAGTTCATTAAAAAAAGAATAAAAAAATTTTCAAAAGGAAAACAATTTTAACTACAAAAAAGCTAACATACTGCAACATATTGGCATACTGCTGAGATAAGACATTCTTATTTCTCTGAAGGTTTCTAGCTTGGAAAACAGAAAACCAGACTGCTTTTCTTTTGCAGACTATGAAATCATAAAACACTTGAAATCTTTAAAATTCAGAGTTGACAGAAACATATAAAATGTATTGAACACTGAAAACAGCTGCTTTAAAACAGCAAATCCTTGTGTGTGTCTGAACTTAACCACCAAGTGTAACATGCCCAGCCTCTCTCTACAGCCTGATATATTGCTACAGCACAGATCTAGAACCTCTTCCTACTCATAAGCAATGCTCTCCAGAACAGGGGAAGAACTTTGATATCTGGATAAAGAGCTTTAACAGTGCAAATATGAGCTTTCAAGTGCATTGTGGAAGCATTGGAAAAAAACCCAAACCCCTCATATCAAAACAAAACAATACAGAAAAATGAAGGTCAACATTAACTTAAGCGAAGTAGACTTCCCCGTTCTTAGTAAAGAAAAAGTAAGCTAAGACATCTTACAGCAAACAAGCAGTTATGAATCTATGAGTGGAGATACAATAATTAATAAAATACATTTGGAGTTTGTATGTCCTGCTGTGAATTTGTGGTTACTTTTAAATTAGACTTAGAATAGATTGCAAAAATATTTCAACTGCAACTATGTTTTCTAATTAGTGAGAGTCAAACTTTCACACTAGTGTATCTTCAGAAGGAGTATATGCACTCCATGGGTAGAAAAATAGGCAATCCAAAAGCTGAGACACAAAAATCAGCATTGAAGTGTGGAGTTCCCTCTACCGGTTCTCCCTTGAAATTTCACGGCTTGTTGATCTTTTTTATTCAGTGTTCACTTTGAACATTTTCACTGCGGGAAAACTAGTAAGATAGTTTTCTCAATGAAAGAACATGTTTTAAAAGAGCTCTTGAAAATTATAGTTTTAGTCATTTTAAGAAAGCCAACTGTCTCCCACCATTACAAATCACTACATTTGCCACAACTCTTCAACCGCGGCTCCTTTTTAAGTGCTATGTTGCATGGAAATGCATCTAGTTTTAGAGTGCTGAATAAACCCTAAAGCTCACTTATGAGTGAGGATATGTTGCTATCTATTAGTTGCTAATATTTGTTGCGTGTTGAGGCGTGCACTTCCTAAACAATAGAAACATTTTACTTGGGGAGAATCACTCAGCAATTCTTTTAATGGGCACAGACACTAATTACACGTTAAGACAGTCCATGATCCTACTGCTTAGATACAGATTCAAAAAATAAACCCAGAGAATACAAGCTTATAAATGGAGACCCTATTCTGTACTCATTCAACAGGCCAGACTTCAAGGAAGACATTTGACACCTAAAGCCTTTATACAGGTTCTACCTGTAAAAAAAGTACAGAACTACTTCACATGAGATCCATGAAGCAGAAAGGACATCCTAAACCAACTACATGCTCGTTCCTTAACTTGCAACAGCAAAATGAATCTGATGTTTGGTCACTGAAGTTTTGACAGGTGCTAGAAATATATGGGAAGGGACAAATATTGTCATAATTATTAGTCAGTTTAATAATTTTACTTGTGGAACATTCCGCACCTATAAGTTACATGGAGGACCGAGGAGAATCTTCTGTCAAAGTCCTAGGTCACTGAACTGTGTGGTTCAGTTTACCCTTCCAATCTTAGGAATCAAGCTCTGTTCTTCAGAAAGTTGCTTCCTCCAGTTCAGTGTTTGGCACTAGCTTTTCAACTTATGTCCTGGTGACCTTTTTCTTTCAGCTCATGTACTGTTTCCCATCTTATTTTAGAGTTCAATGATAATTTGAAATACAAACTACAGTACTATGAATTTCATATTTAAATTTGATTATTAAATTTAAGACTTTCGATCATTCAAGAACTTCTGATCTAAAATAGCACACACATTCACTCCTCAAATTTCATGCCACCCTTAGAAATAGAAGAAAAAAGCATAACAAAGAGTATTTACCTTGTGGACGTGCTTGCCTTCTCCACTGTGGACATGAGTCTTGCAAATGCATCAGTCACTCTGTTGCTTGCATTGGAAGTTTCCAGTTTTGAGGTTGTCAATTCATACAACTCAGGATCCACACCTTACAGTATAAAATGATAATCAGTGATGGTTGGAGGCAAGTATAGCCATAATAAGCCACACACCAACTTGCTAGAGACTGTTTTCTGTAAACATCTGAATCATTTATAATTTCAAGATACTTGAAAAGAACACGACAGAACATGTCTGCATTTCTGAAACACCATCCTCTCTCCCCACTCTTTTTCAACAGCTTTTATAGTTGTACTACAACTATAAAACACACACACATTAGGATCAAGTCTGGCATACAAGGTCTCAGTCTAAGAGTAAACAAAACAAATTTGATTTACCTTTTAGAGTGAAACACCTGTAAAGATGTCAGCTGTGTTAAAATGGAGTGTGTTTCAGTTACTTCAACTCAACTGTTTGTATTAAAAGAATGCTGCATGTTAACAGGGACCAACTCTTTAATGAGAGATTACACACAACACGTATGCATTAGAGTACATTTAGTATCTTGTTTTTCACAAGAGGTTGTGTTAAAAATTTTTTAAGTGAGGAAAAGCAGCTTTCATGATACATACAAGTGGAATGGCATTAAAAAAGTTACATACTAATATGTGTAACACTACCAAAACTTTTAGGTTATGCTCCCTTTTCAGGTATTCACAAAGCATCAAGTATCTAGATGTTTCAGCCTTGATTTCCTAGTTTCGGATATCTTAAGTCAGATGCTGAATTTTGACATCACATACGTTGTGAATGGATTTCAAATTTTATCAGCAAAGGTAATCCTGAAAACAATGCAAACAATGGAAACCTGCATCCAAAAAAATAACATACGTATCGGTGAAATTCTACATGTTTAGTATCAAGCAGCACATCTCAGTAGGAAGTAGCTCTAGAATTTCCAGATATTAAGTACATTTCCGTTAAAAAAGTCTCTAGGAATTAGGATTATGAAAATAAATCAAGAGGAAAGACTGTTACAACACATTTTGTTGCTCAGAAGCATTTTAAATTGGTGATATTCCTCTAGTTACAGTTTCAGCTATTTTATGCTTCATGGGTTTAAACGAAGTGCATATGTACCACCCACAATTACAAATATTTTTCAAAAACAGCGTAGAATTCAAAAACAGAAGCATCGTGTTTTATAGACACCTGCGTTCTAAACAAGTGTAACACTAAGTGCTAGCTGGTTTGGACAACACAGAAGCATTTCTTACTACTGCAGAACAAACACTGGAAATACTTGGGCACGATGGCCCCATGTAGCTATACCTAATACAAAAACAGCGTTTATGAACTGATGTGCTGATTATTTTACCCTGTTTACTTGCCTGGATCAAGACACTATTAGAAGTACTCCTGAAATACTGAAAGATTACTAAATAAAAAAATGCCTGTGCCTATTGTCCTGTCTTTTCCACCCAGTAATTGCAGTACTATGTGCACAAACAGATGATGTTAATAAACCTCATGCCTGCTTTGCATGAACTCTCCCCAAGCAGTGTCTTGGCCACTCATCTTTTGCGCACAAGTACTCTTTCATTGTTAGGAAACTAAGCTGATCAAAAAGTAAAATTAAGAGAATCATCTGGTTAAGCTGCGGGGGGGGGTGGGGGGGGGGCAGGGGGAAAATTTGCTCCATTTAATGAGTTGATTAAAAAAATCAATCAGCTGTCCTTCAACATACATTTTTTTAAAGTCTGGATTTTCAAAGTTAATTTCATCCAGTTTCATGCAAAACACTAAAATATGTACTGTCCTGAGACCAGTATACCAAGACTTTAAGTATTGTCAGATGTTTACAGAACTTGGAAATAGGAAAAAGCCCAACTATTCCATAGAATATCCACTTTTAATCAGGGAGAAGACTTGAAGAAATACACTTTGACTTGCAGAAGCCTGCGAAATCCCATTAAGGTACAAATTGTAAAACTAATTGAAATAAGGAGTCCTTTGACATGCAACTCTGCAAGAAACGTTAAATGCAACCTTTTAAGTTACATCATTTAGATATTCACATTTATGGTCCTGAATTAATTTTCATTGTAGTGTGATGTCACTGCTCAATTTACTGTTCTTTTGGCACCTCTTGCTCAGCTACACTTATGTTAAACTATTAACATGAAAACTAAAACAATACACTAAATCTGTGGGAACATACTAGAAATGAGTAACTCCCTGTTCACAATGTAGAACGCAAATTTGTATTAAAAAGTTATATTGGCTACTGATGAAAGACTGAGAAGAATATAGTATAGATCTATAGTGAGCAAAACTAAGGTCTTCAGAGAAAGAACAAACTTCTACTGATAAAAGTATCTCCTTTAAGCCGAAAGATCTAATAATTTGTCTTTCAATTATTTTATTATTTTAGAGTTGCATATTTTCCATTTTATTCAAATGATTAGAGAATGTTAAAGGAAAGCACTGCAAAACCTTAATGAGATATTGAAGGAAAGTTAGCCAACCAAACCCCACACAAAGCTCCTAAACACACACACAAACACACGAGCTGCAAGCCAAGAAACAAATGACTTTCCCAGAAACAAGTGAGGAGGAAACAAGAGCCAAAACAAAACAAAAAAAACAAAATAGGCACTATAGTGTGTACCAGGGAAGATGATAATACCTGTAACTTGATGAAACAACAACAGCAACATAAAAAAAAATAATGCAATAAGAGGCTAACAGAGTATCCCTCCAGTAATCACTTCAAGTGTGCACACCATCAGGACACAAGAAGGTACCCAACTGCACGAGCAGTACACGTACTGGGTACTGTTGACTTATGTCTATAGACTTACACACATTTACAAAAGAATCTGTAAGACTCAAGCATCTTGAATTCGCTACCTATCACGTCCACGACAAACCTGCCATCTTTCATCTGATAATGACATCTCTCAAGGGTGGAATAAAAAGACATTTGAAATGTGATGCCACAAAATTGCCTTCAATGATCAGATTTCAAAACTAAAAAAGCAGGTTTTTGAAAACAAAACCACAATAATAATTACAAGCACTTATTTAAAATGTGGGGAAACCCCAAACCTCTTAAAAATTGATTTTTTTTGAATTATAATCACTAAGAGGAAAAAATTCCTTCCTATGAAGAAAGTGATTATCATGGCTTCAGGCATTGTACTGAAAGAGTATTTGCCTTATCTACTTAACCTATGCACTGGGATAAATCCCCAAAATGTTCCCTTAAATTCCTGCAGAAATTTATTCAAAGTGTAGGTTTTCACAAGTTTGCGCAAAATACTCAGAGCATGTCAAAACCATGTGATAAATGAATTCAACTGCTTTCACATATTTTTCAGTAGAGAGAGTGGTGTTTTCATCTCCTTTTTAAGGGAGTAAGTTGCAGATAAAGTGCTTTGGTTTTATAATTAATGTTCATGAACTTCTTATGTCCCACAAACATGCAACTATCCTTTTTTTCTATTATGAATGTTGTTAAAACACTTTTTTCACTTTATCATTAATACTAGTAGCTCACACAAAGAAAAAATTTACAAACTGCTGGTAGCCACAAATCCCAGCAGGGATGTGATTGTTAAGTCCCATAACTTTATATTCACATATAACTTTCAAATAACATCACAATCCTATAATTTGGAGGCACTCACTCAGAAGACACACCTCACTTTTTGGGAATCATCACATCTACAGCATTTTCAATTTTTCTTAAGTGTTTAGAAAAGTTAACTTTGCAAATTTCTCATTTGAAACAAGTGTTTTAACATCTTATTTGCAAGAGCGTAAGAGCCATTCATTCCTTCAGCGTGTGACAAATACAGAGCTGACAGTACCTTTTAAATACTTCGCACTTGATACAAAACATCAGAAAACAGAACACAGATTAAAAGGAAAAATGCAGTAGAAAGACATTTTAGAGAAATGCAATGTAAAATTTCTCCTTGTTTATAGGAAAGTCGAGTGATGTGCTCATGCTTTTAGTAAGTCGTTATAATACTACAGTTGTGGTTTTAACACTCTGCTGACCTGGGATTGTGGTGGTGCTGCTAGAGCTACTGTCATCCACGGGCCCAAAGAAATCAAGGTTCAGAAGAGTGGAACCTCCACTAGCTTGAAATTCAGTGACCGTGTTGGTAGGCAGCCATATAGAAGGTAAGCCAAGGGAGGGGTTTATGTGTAAAAAGGGGTAAGACACACACTTGAACATGCAAGTTATAATTAGTACTCAGTACGCAATTTAAAAATTGACATGAAAACAATGCTTACAGTATTAGTTTGTACCTTCTAAAATGTTAACAACTTAATTGAGTGCACATTTCCTCATGTACAATGCAGCAAGAAAATCAACACTAGTAACTTTAAAATAGAAATATTTATTTCAATCTAAAAAATGAAAGAGAACCAGCACGACCCAGAGAGAAAGATGTGATCAGTTAAAGGGAAACAATATATAGGTCAATTGATAGAATATAGTGGGCTTTTTCTCCCCTCACTGAAATTGAAAGCCATTCTTTTATCAGGAAGACTTAACAGATCCCCAAATAGCAAAGAACCAAAAAAATCTTTAAAGTTTTATTTAGCAGCTTTAAGCTATTAATTATCATTATCTTAAAGCAGTGTGAACACAGGGTAACAAATGCCACTCTTATATCCAGTTCCTCACTGGTAAGTTATACTGTTCCCCTTTAGTACTAAACCAGAAATCAAACCAAGATACATTTTAAAGAAGTTGTTTGTTAAAAAGAAAGCATGATGATTGACTGAAGTAATAAGACACCAGACAACAGCAAAAGGGTCCATCCAGGCTTTCCTTCAGCACCATGATATTGCTATCCAAACTCTTACATCCCACATGTTCTGAAACAACAGTGTGAGGCAACACCAGTGCAGTAAGAGATGCAGTTTATTTTAGCCTGCTTTTGAACAACTTAGGTGTCATGAATTAACTGCTGTTAGCAGGCCTCTCAAACCTATCAGTTTCCTTACAGGCTTCTAGTCTGTCAATCAAACAAGTTTCCAAAACTTGTTTTATTTCCTTTGCATGCACTTACATTTCTGAAAGTGGAGGCGGTGGCACAACTCACTTTGCTATTAAAATAGACATAGGTGAAGGGTCTTCTGTGTGATAACTATATACATTTACAGATACAAATAAGTTCGTAGCTACCTCTTTAATATATTAGCTACAATTAGCTCTTGAGTGTAAGCAAAAGTGATAACAGATGAAGTCACATTTTTGAAATATAAAATTATCTGTAAATCTGAAAACTTTCAGCTCAAGAAGTGTATCTTTTGCAAATAGTTTGTGGTTAAAATATTGTGCTTTGAAGTAGCCACTATACACAAGTTTGTCATTCAAAGGATGTCTAAAGAGATAGTTCATTGGTGAAAAATACTCTTCAGAAGTAAAACTCATCAATCTAAAACGCTCATGTGTTCAGTTTCATTGTAATGTGCAGTTATACATAATGAAGTGTTAATATTGCCACTGTGTCACTAGCATATGGCAGGAATCTAATACTTAGTGTTTTTCAGACTACATAATACTTCACGTAGGGGCACAGATAATCAGAAAGAAAGCCTGAATTTCCAAAGTTAGGAGTAAGAAATAAATATTATATATATTTATATATATGTGTATGTGTATATATTTAAAAAAATAATCAGCAGATAGATGTTTGTCTGAACTTTGTAGCTTTCTTATCTCTAGCTCTGGTGCTAGAGGCTCTACGGAGAGACGTACCATCTAAAGGGTTAGTAAGGCCACTGCTACTCCAGTCAAACTGGACAGGTGGTAGAGATTCCTAGAGTTGAAAAGTCAGAAATCAGATTTTATAGTCAGTTCAGGTTACAACAATGCAAAGCAGTTCAAACAACAGATTCTTTAGTGTCTAAATACTAAAAAGAAAACTAAATGAGCAAGCCCCAACTTTTGGGAGGCGTGTATTTTCATAATATGAACTAAAGATTCCAAGTAGATTTGTTCTACCACAGGAAGTCTCATTAAATTCTGAACAGTACAGATTAGGTAACTTCTAACTCAAACAGCATTTGCAAATTAAATAAAACATATCAATTGGATAAAACACCTTAAGGCATAGCTGAAAGTTAAACTACTATTACTTTCATGGAAGATGAGGCATTTTGCATAAAAAGTTATGTATACACAATTATAGGAAAAATTCTGAATAGGGTTATCAGTGAAAGCTGTCTGTCTCCATCCTTTGTCCTGATTATATATAAAATCAGTTATTTACCATCAAACAACCCATGATTCTTTTGGTTTGTTTTGCTTTTGAGAGACAATCCCACCATGTGAGGGACAAACTATCAACACCCTCCTCACTCCACCCCCTTTAAAAAAATAATTCTGTGACTTATTATCCTTTAACAATTAACTCATTCAATATATAAACAAAGCATTGGTAACAATGCTTAAACAAGAGGAGCATGGAAATGTTGACTCCTTCTGGGAGCTCATTCCTGCCTTTTCATTTCCTCTTGTTAAGTCTTTTAGCACACACACAGGTAAATCAAGCAAGCAGCAGGGACCATGCTTTACAGGGAAAGTGTGTTCAGGTGCAGTGTAACTTGCAAGTGCTGTCCTCCTGTATTGTCAGGATGCAAACTGATGGGACAGTATCAGAAATGTCTGAAATAAGTTGATCTTTCTACTTCTGTGCATTACTTTCTGCTCTCTCCTCAGTGAGATCAACTGTCAAGAAGTACTGGGAAAGGATGTGCCCTCGACTTATAATAGAACCATCATGCTTATGGAAGAAAAGCAATGGAAGTTCTCTGCAGCGTTATTCAAAATGCATCACTAGTTGTCAAGCTTCCAGTGGCTGAGACATACCTTCTCTCTGCTTTTGTAGAAAGTCAGGCACTGGGGTTTTTTTGGGTTTTTTGGGGTTTTTTTGGTTTTTTTTTTTAAAACTTTTAAAACTTTCAACTATCCAACACAGAAAAAATATGCAGATTCACAAATCAAGACGGCAGCAACCTGAGCTAGCTTTGTACGATTACGCTAACTCTAAGAGGCTTTTGCTAGTTGATAGATGTTTACAGAAAAAAAAATGAAGGGAGCTGGAGACTTCTGTATTTACTTATAGTAAATGCCTTGCCTAGAAAAATTTTTCCTACTTAATGACTTGGAAATATTTCCAGTACTGAAGACAACTAGAACAGTACTCACTCCACAGAGCTTACGGAGCTGATGCTACGCTTTTTACTTTGCTTTGGTAATGAAATTACTGGCATTGAAATTATTTGCATGGAAACAGTGTTAGCAGTGTGGAGCTAACACCTGATGAAGTAATGATCACTATCATCAGTAGCCTGTTCAAAGTTAGTCACATCTAAAGTATATTAAAAGGGTGTTGTACAAAATAAAAAAACAGGCGAGTATAACAATTTAATAGCTTTCTGCTCTGAGGAAAATGCACTCAAATTGAAACAAAGTAGCTTCCTACCAACTTTCACTTACTAAGGAAAACACCCACTACATTTTGTGTCAAAAGACCAAGTCAGGACTGATGAGTGTGACAGAATTGCATTGAAAAGGTGGTACCAATGGCTTGCTAAGCTTTTCCCTTTAATCATGACTTGATTCTCAAATTTGCCAAGGAAAGGAGAAAGGATGTGATGAAGTCTTCCTAAAATGGAAAAAAAAAAAAAATCTGACTCCAAATCAGTAAGAGTATACTAAGTATACTAGTCTGCTCTGCAGCATGAGGCCATTTCTGCTGACTTCAACCACTTGCAAAAGAAGGGGGTGGCAAGTAAAGCAGATCCCATCTATACAGGACACTGGCAAGCCCTGGTCTGTACAACAGCAAACAAAGTTAAAGGAGAGGACAGAGGCAAAAGCCAATTAAACAGAAAGGAAAAGTTTTTTGTTTCTAGTGACCTTGGCCCTTAGAAAACTAACTATACTGGGACACCTGAACACAGCATTGAAATCTCAGACAACAGGAACATGCCCTGCAAATGGGAATATAATGTTTTGTCTTTCGGTGATTGTGAGGTTGCTAGACTACTGCATTTACAACCATTATTTTAATAACATGCTTTAAGGAAAAGCACCCAGTCTAGAAGAATATTGAAAATTGGGGCAAACTGCTCTCACTTCTTCTTCCATCTTAAATTAGAGGACACAGTACAGAAATGAAAAAGTATACTCAGCTGTCAGAATAATACTCTGAATGTTAAGGAAGTGAGAAAGAGGAAACTAATATACTTGCTGGTTCTACTGCATCGTATTTCACTTTGACAGAAGTGAGAAATGTTTTCACACAGTAATTTTAGAATGGTATTATGTAAGAGCTTTTATAATCCAAGAGTAAAATGTAAATGTTTGTGTCTGTGCCAACTGTTACCCAAGGAAAATTAAACAAAGAAAAAAAAAAGGAAGTATCATGCTGTCTTAAAGCTGGGGGAAGAAAATAGAAGGGCTTCTAATACAAATATATCAATATTTAGATAGATCCCACAAATGAGCATCATAAACATTTCAGGAAAATGTTTACAAGGAAGTAATCCATACATTTCATTGTGTATATTCATTGGCAAAATTACAACAGTTCTGAAAATTATTCTTCTCAGACATCACCTTTAAGCGACTGCCACATCTGATAGAATAGCAAGCTCTGTAGTATCTCTTACCCACAAATCTTTCTCTCTTACTCTGTCGATAAAGCTACATGTATTCTTGGATCTTTCTCATATGTATAACTGGAGAGCAGTTCCATGATGGAGCCTTTGGCTGGTGGCCAATAATACGGTAGTTTACATCTGTCATTGCTAGAAGTCCTGATGGTCCCTTATGTAATTAAAAGTGTTTTTAAAGACTGTTGCCCCATGGGGTTTAATTAAGGTTCAGTCCCTAATAGCCAGCAAGTATAGGATACATATTTCTGTTATAACCTGATCTATAATTCAGTGGTTTACATGCATGCAGATGTGCTGTAATAGGCACCCACAGAAAAGAACTGCTGGTAATTTTCTTCTAGAAAGGTCTGGGTCACTGTGGACTTCTATTCCTATATAAAACTTAAGCAAAACTAGGCAGGTAAGAAATCCCAAAGTTATCCTGTATGCTGAGACAAAGCTATCATTAGACTCTACCAAAGAAATGTAGTCCCAAATAGAGAGGAGAGGATGCTTTGAAGCAATAGTGAAAGAGCAGAAATAGCTAGATAACTTTTTTCAAGAAAGCCAAAGAGAAGCAGGTAAATAAACTTTAAAACAACATTAACCAGAGAGCAATATCAAACCAAGAGAAAGCAATCAACATTAAGTCCAGACAGCAACCTTTTTAAACAAGCACTGGAATATATTTTAATTGCATTGCCTGAAGACTTGGCTATGGTGTAGAAGCCCGCTATAGCAGATGCTGTAAGGAAAGAAGGGTACCTGTCTCAGGTTTCACAATCAAGGTTGCCTATTTGAGCAGCCACTCTTTCTTACACCTGATGTGCCTTGACAGAGCCTTTTACTTCAGACCTGCGAAATCTTTGAGACACCATGCTTAGATAAAGGCAACAGTAATCAGGGGATTATTTCATATTCTGTTTACTGCCTTACAGTTATGAGCACAGAGGAACAGAGAAATAAACCCTCCAATTGTCAAGATAAACAACAGATCAAAGAAGAATTTAGACGCTACCTTCAAATATAAAACAGAACAAGTCTACAAAAGTCATCTTTATATGACATACTAATGTGATAGATCAGTCAGTAACTTAACTTGCTTGAGAGGAAATACCTTAATTTCAAAAACCTTGTCCTTACAGCTTAAATGGCTCAGATGGAAATTTGTCCACTGTATTTCCACAGTCTAACCAACCCAGTGAGACCCTCTGCAGGGAAGGAGGCCAAAACATACAGAGTTGATATAATAACTAGGAAAAATTGCAGCTTATTTGCTGCTTTTTTCTTCATTCTTTTGATTCCTAATGGTCTCTATTTTAAATCTCTGCACGCTTTCCTCTGTTCACCTACAACCAAAAAACTTAGGAGGCATTTCTGTGTTTCTACAAATGTTCCTTCCACTCCTACTTTTGCATCAGCAGTCTTACTCCCTCAGCAGGAAGTCATGCACATATATGCACAGACACTGATCTGTATACAAGTCCCATAAATGCCAGTCTTTGAACAAAGGAGAACTCTTCTCTTTTCCTTAAGCAAAGCATAGGAATCTATTAACCAGAGCCTCTCCTTCCAGTAAGAAAGCCAATATTCCAAAGTTTCTGAATATAAGAATGACCCATTATCATCGCTATCTGATAATGGAGGAAATTAGAAGTTTTAACTAAATATTTACACATTAACTGGGTAAGCTTAAAAATACCTAAATTGTCGCACCTAAATTACCTGTGTTTAGAATAAGAAGTCTCAGGGTCCACTAAAATTGCCTATATTTCCACTGCATATTTACCAATGTTTATAGCACAGTTCCTAATGAAATGTTTACCAAAGTTTGGGCATATCCTCTTAATACTACCACAATCTGGAATATTCCTAAGAGGCAGCCTGCACAAGTGAAATGAAACTGGATTTTCCCCAAAGCAAACAGAAGCCACCAAACATTAACAGAAGACGAGGCCAAGAATGAAGCATGGTCTCTGAGGTGGAGAATTGATTGTTCATGCCCTGAATCTTTCTGAATGTCACTTAACTGTGGCCTCTTAGCATTCTTAATGGTTAGAGCTCTAACTCATCTATTCCCCAAAAGCTTATTTTAGTGTTTGTCTTTTTGGAAAAAAATAACCTAAGGCCAGCAGTGCAGACAGATAGCACAGAAGCTTCTTGTAAGTATTCATGGACCACAACTATTGAACTGAGATGGCCTTGTCAGAACAAGCTGTGGGACAGGATTATCAAACAGTGACAAGTAATGGGAAATTCTGCTGCAGGAGTACCCAAAAATACAAATTCATAATTAAGAGATAAAAAAAGAGACTTTGGTAAGTAGAGGTTCTTATTTTCAGCACTCAGCACTACGACTGCCAAGCAACTGAGAAAATGGCACTTCAGAGATGCTGCTACTTCAGGCTCTTGCAGCTCTCTACACTATGTTTAGCATATGGTTTAATCTACGTTTTCCCCTCTGTAAAAAATGGAACTTTGAATGCTGCAGAAAGCCAGTGAAATTTTCCTACTTTGTTCATATATATAAATCACACCAGCGATTTCTTCAGCTCAGACTGGCTGCAATAACCATTATTGTTACCTTTTCTAATAGCCAGTTCAGCTGTTTAGTTCCACTATAGTATTTGTGAGAAGCAGCATAGGAAGTGTCACCAAACATATATACTACTATAGAAAATAGCCTCAGTTCTAAGCCCACTGACATACTGCTATTCTACAATGAAAAAAAATTTCATTTAGAGCTCTGCACTATGGCAGAGCAAAAAGCACAAGGAAATCACTATAATCAGAAGTACATAGTGTTAAGGTCAGGTGTAGCATAAGGATAATTCATTTTGGAATGCCTTCAGTCAGAAGTCACAAGCATAGCAGGTAACTAAAGATGCTGGGCAGATTAAACAAGACCTGCACTAAGGAGAGACACAGCTGATTCTCTGAATATGGGTAAAGTACCACTGTAGTGATGCTGAAAATGAGATGTCTCTGCATATCCCATTAGCTAGTTGCCAGTGACACACATTGCAACATGCATGGCAGTAACGTGGTTTTCTAATATTTTAATATCAAAACAACAACAAAACAGAATTCATGGAACTCAGAGGATCACTCCTAAACTCCTCTGAACTCATTTTGTATCAAGACTCCTACAACAAGCTTCAGAAAAAGCAAAGATGAAAAATGTTAGCCAGAGGAAGGACAGCTGTTAAGTTACATCTAAAATTTGTGGAATTAACTGTCCACTGCCTTTTAAAGCAAACTGCTGTAGAACAGCAAATATCATCAGGACTCTTAAATGCTGGCCACCAACTGCTACAGTCTTATCATAGGGACTCCATTCCAGTCACACATGAAAAGTAGATCCAAGGGCAGGACTTCAATCTGACACAAGGAACACCTGCCCTTGATATACAGATCTCTTTGAACACACCATCTACATATTTTAAATATGAAGGAAGAGGCAAGGCATCCCATTGTTTCCCTCATTCTTTCTTTTCCTCTCCTCCTCTTCCTTTCTCTGTTTTTTACCTGGAACTGATCAGATGTACATGTGTTCATCTCTGGTGATACAGGAGGTGTCTGTCCTATTGAAGCTATTTTTTCTGCTGCAGATATTGGTTTCAAAGGTTCCTTGGTAGGCTCTAACATACCCTAAATAAGTAAAGAAATAAATTAAAAATCACACACATATATATATATATATATTCCAAGAACTGCAGATGCAAAAAATTAGAAAACACACTACTAAGTAGTACTACCCTCAACTAGGGACTTGAGGGTAACCATACACCTCTGGGACACTTTCAGCGACAGGGGCAGGAGATGGGGTAGGGGAAAGAATCATCCTGGTTCCTTAGGCCTAAGAAACATTTTAGAGCCAATAACAGAAAAGCAAGGGCTTAGCTAGAGCTTGCTTTCAACTTTCAATAATGTAATTTAAGCTGGAGAAAACATTTACTTGATAAGGTGACAACTTCTCCTCCCAATTGTGTGTAGACTATTCCAGAAATACCAAACGGCCCATCAGAAAGGTACGAGTGCATTCATTCCATTTCAACAATTAAGTAATTCAGAAGAATCAAGTCAAATTATTAGTTTGCAGAATGATACCAAGAACAATAATTATTGACATGGAAATAGATGCATTAAAAAGCATTAAGAAAATAATTAAAACCACATTTTTAATTTTAAACAAACTGTTCAAAGATAGACTGTACTATGAAAAACATCTGAAACCTCTAGTGTTCCTAAATAAAATTGAGGGTGAGAAAGAGATCTAAAGAAAGAGCAAAGTTTGCACTGAGACATGCAAACAACCTCAGAACAATGAGGTATGAGAAAAGAAACCCCCAAATAAAGCTATTGGATTTGCAACTAGTGTATTTTAAAACAACTTCAGGAAGTCAGCCACCAAGATCAGCTGTCCCACAAATGTTTCTACACCATGTTAGGGGAGCTTAGAATTTAACCACAGTGAAATCAATTCTTTTGGACAGCAGAGAAACACATGAAGCAGTGTGACAACAGAAAGCATCAAGCCACTTTACTCCTACCATCATCTCTATCCAGCTTATTGTGTACACAAGTATGTAAAAAATTTAGAAGATAATTAATCAGCAACAACAATCTGTTGCAAAAAATAACTGCATGGGTTGCATACAAACGTAGTCTTGCTCACAAGTATGTTACAGGAAGAAAACAGCCATTACTATGAGATGTTCACCCTCTTTGTATCAGAATACCATGCTTACATCCAGAGAAGTGCATGAGCTGACCTTGATGTATCAGAAAACAACAGCTCTGGAAAGTGACTGTAAAAGTCACTCTACGAAATTAACCTACAGATTAAATTGGCTTAATATATACCAAAGAAAACTGTAATCCTTTTATATTCAATTTGTGAATGACCATATAAAAGCATATGTGTGTTTGTATGCATATATACTCACTTAGGTTTCCAGAAAAAAGAACATATTTATTCTGCTCAGACTAGCAAAAATGGCAAATCTTACCTTCTGAATGTTTTTACTACTACAGACATCACACAGAGTCTGAAATGCCTGAAATCCTGTCTGAAAACAGGAATTACAGAATACTGGCTTAAGTGAAAACAGTTGATCTTGCTGCACTAGGTTACTTGATTTTCCTTCAATCTCCAGAAATCTAAATTATGCTTGTTATTTTTATCTAGCACTTGGAGCAAGACAATAATACTGGCTATACAATGCTTTTTGTATGCATAAATAGCCTAATATATATATATGTGGGTCCTTTATTATTATGCCAATAACACTGCAAAGCATTACCATGCATCTCTCTTGACCTACAGATATTGAGATGCAATCTAGTCTGTCAGAGAAAGAGTTGCACAAAGACAAATGCTCAAGAGAGCCGAGAAAACTTCCTACACACATTTCATGGAATACTATAACTATCTAGCAGTTCTTAATTTTCCTTTAGAGCATCTGGTCTTACTGCCAGGCTTCCCACAAGTGCTGATGCAAACTGATGTTTTGATTAATTTCACAGAATCATAAGAGTGGTTTGGGTTGGAAGGGACTTTAAAGGTCCAACTCCCCTGCTATAGGCAGGGACACCTTCCACTAGACCAGGTTGCTCAAAGCCCCATCCAACCTGGCCTTGAACACTGCCAGGGATGGGGCATCCACAGCCTCTCTGGCCAACATGTTCCAGTGTCTCACCACTCTCACAGTAAAGAATGTTTCCCCAATATCTAACCTAAATCTACCCTCTTTCAGTTTAAAACGGTTACCCCTCATCCTATCACTACATGCCCTGTTAAAGTATCCTCCCCATCTTTCCTGCAGGCCCCCTTTAGGTACTGGAAGGCCACTATAAGATCTCCCCAGAGCCTCCTCTTCTCCAGGCCAAACAGCCCCAACTCTCTCAGCCTGTCTTCATAGGAGAGGTGCTCCAGCCCCCCATCATCTTTGTGGCCCTCCTCTGGACCTGCTCCAACAGGTCTGTGTCCTTCTTATGTTGGGGGGCCCCAGAGCTGAACGCAGTACCCAAAGTGGGGTCTCACGAGAGCAGAGTACATTTCGATGTTCCTTTGTCATTTCTGACAACTATTTAACAATGTGGTTTCTTGTGTTTTAGTTGACATTTTTACATCTATACTTTATATAGTTTAAATTCAACAAGAATAACTTTTCATTGATGCATACACATTGATACGTTACTTCAATCAACTACTTATTTTTTCAAAAATGCCTCAAACTGAGCTTGGACTAGCTAGCCCACCATATTAGATAAACAGCTTGCTTTATGAAATGAGTAAATCAATACTTTTTTCATTTAAAATAAAGTATCTGCTTGCACATGTAATGAAAATTGTTATTTGATGATTCTTTTCTAGCATTTCTACTGATGCCTAAGCCATAAACGTACTTGCAAAAGTATCTTTCAGCACACTTGGTGCTTAGTATCATTTAATATATTTAATTATATAATGTTGTTGGAATTATAACAAAAAATAACACTCAGAAAAGCTTACCAGTCCTGCTGCATACATGGGTACTATAACAGGCTGTTTCTTGTTGCCTGTAAAGAGCTGATAAAACAACAACAAAAAAATTTACTTATCTGTGTCAGTGATGATATTTTTTCAATGTTATATAACTTGTATAAGATTAATATCAGAGAATAAATACTATGTTAAATATAACACAATGGTTAAAAAACTAATGCAACTTTTAATATTAATAGGGCTTACAAAAAGTTGTCAGATGGTCTGTCGTGAAAATCCATGTTCAGTGCAGCTATGCAATTAAGAAACAAGCATTCACACAAAAGGACTTTCACCCGATTGTAAATTTAAAGCAGCTCCATTATTTAGAAAGCACTTTTTACTGACAGACTCACAATATTTCTTGTGTCGATTCCCAAGGAGCACAAAAGCTTTTTGTTGCTGTGGGAGCCACCCCACTGGTATCTCAGTCCATACGCATCATGGATATCCTGCAGCTCTGTCCACACATCCATCAGTTCCCTGTACAACCCATCATAAATCAAGTTATCAACAGGAGTAACAGCTTAGCAGCCTTGAATATTTATTCTAGTTTTTAACGTAAGTGACTTATTATACATTCCAATTAAACTTATGCCTAAGCACAACACCTAGGGGAACTAAAACTGCACAGTGTTCTCAGAACAATTATAGTTCAGACTTCTTATTGGAAAATGATGTCCACAGCAGACAGGACAAGGCCTACTTAGACTTCGTCATCACATGAATAAATATAGCCATTTATATCAACTGTAACTAATAAGAGATATTCTGATTAACTCAGAGACATTACTTCAAAGATGATATGCTGCTGACTATGTTGATATGTTATGTGAAATACTCCTGGCGTACATAGTCACTGAAAACAAACGTTCTGCTAGATAGCTAATTTTTACTTGATAGTTCCTTCAAAACGCTTGAAGCAAACAACTCATTTTAAATTACTGCTGTATGTTTTAAGTTCCCAAAGAACACACGTTTCTACTTCATTTTAAGTTTGTTGCACTGTGGCTTCTTACCCAGTATTTGCTAAGGTCTCCTCAGTTGTCATCTGCTTTTCACCTGCTTCCAACAAATGATTCAAGGAACTTATTTCTTCTTCAATTTCAAGAACAGGTATGGAAGGAAAACAGACTTCAAATATTCGTTCCAGACGACTTAGCAATGTTGTCTACATAAAAAAAAAAAATTATGTCAAATTTTGTTAACTGTTTTAAAGAAAAGGATTCCAAAATTACAAAAATAAGTTAAGATGGAAAACAGTATGTAGCTAATACAAAGTTTCACTTACAACAAAATATTTAAGTGTCAGAGTATCACAAGACTTTTTAAGCACCAAATACAGGCTGCTAGCTACTGAGAAACAGTAAGGATCTTGCCCTCTGCAGAGTGAGTTCTTAGAGAAGAGTCCACAACAGTTCTTACCAGAGTCACTCTTTGTTATAAATTAGCAGAAAATATGTGCAACAAGTATTATGCTACATTTACTTAAGATGTGTTAAAGTCTCCGATTTTACACATGCTAAGGGCTTCACACATTTTTTTCAGCTAGCTTGGTATTAATAAATATCATTTCACTTAATGACGATGCACTTCAATCCAAACTTGAGACTTAACTTTGATTCAGAAGACAGCTTCACTTCTTGCAAGATGTATGCAGTTAAAGGTCTCACAAAACTTAGCCTGATGTGCAACATGCTCGTAGTGTGGTAACAACTTCAAAAATGGTAAGGAAAAACTATTTATAGTCCAAAGACTGCACACTTCCTAAAAAATTGTTACTATCAGTGACTCAGATGTAGGAAAACTATAATCCCCAGCTTCATTTGCTATGGTTCACATGATGGGTATAATGCAGAAGAGCCAAGACTAAGGCATTTAAACCTATCGTTTGTCAAAAAGTATTTGTAAGATTTGTTTGGTACTTCTCCAGACCAAAAAGCTAACAAAGAAAAAGAAGAATTACTTAATGCCTTAATTTCTTACCCCCAAACCTATTTGTGTGTTTTTACACATTAGAGGTTGTTTACTTTAAATAGAAAAATTATTTTCCTTCAAGCAATTTCCCTTTCCTCCCATTCATGATTCAGATAGTTGATGCTGAATGCTGTGATCCTGTGAGGGTTAAAAGCCAACCTGGGGAATGTTGCTATCCTAACCAAATAACTTAAAAAAACCCAGCAAAAAATCCTCACTAAGTTTTATTTTAGCTGAATAAGGTGCCAGCTAGATAGCAGCATGGTTTGCATTACTACAACTTTATCTACATTACTCTTTTCTGACCTTCTTTCTGCTGCCTGACATTATAAACTCACACCAAGAGTATGTAAATATAAATAGTCAGAAGTTTTGCAGGAGGGCTACAGATCTATATCCCACAGTTTTGAGAGACTAGGCAGGATTTCCTGCTTGTCACAGAGTTGAAACCATGTCTTGATGTCACTATCACTTCAGTCTCCCTTGGGAGAAAGGAAACTTCAGCATCTTAGGAAGGCCAACAGGATTCTTAAGTTTCATAGTACAGCAAATGTCTCCTGCTTTTCTCTCCACCAGTGCTACCATCACCGCTGTTGCGCAGGATAAAGTCCCAACAATATAAAGAGCGCATGTTGGTACTAATGGTTTCCAGGCATTTTAATTCAATAGCATGCGCTGGAGAATGTTCCGATTCTTGCCACTTGGGCCTTGGCAGCTGGATTTAATATTAAAACCAAAAAAACCTCACCAACCCTCAAACAACCTCCGGCCCCCACAAAAACACACAAAAAAATCCCACCCCTCCTTTTTTTTTTTTTTTTTTTTACAAGCTTAGTATGCTTTCCTCTTTTTAAGTTCTTCCCTTACATTTCTATCTCTTCTATTTCCATATAGCCATAGAATTTCAACTTTATTATAGCTCTATGGACTGTCTCAGACATCAGATGTACCACTGCCACAGAATATATTTTTTCCCCAGTTCAACCCATTAAAAAAAGGTAACTGACAATCTTTTAACAATTATTATATGCACACAAAAAAAGAAATTAAAGCCTTTTTTCAATGCACTTGTTAACAGCAGCACTCAAATCTCTTCTTGCTAGGGGAAAGAGACACAAGCCTGGCACAAAAGGAGCATTTCTGTCTTTCTAGTTTGGAGTCCCTCAACAGCCACCTTTCTGATGCTCTGCTGTACTGCCCACAGGGCAGCATCCAGCTTTTCTACTGGGGAAATGGAAAAGAAACTGAGTAGGCGAAAATCCCTCGAGCATCCCAGAGTGTGTGCTAGTATAGCTATGCCAGCAGAGCCCTCCTGTGGAGATGCAGCATATTCCAGCAGCAATGCTGAATTTACAAACATAAACCTCAGACAGAAGTTTTGTGTTGCAATCAAAATGATTTCAAGGTTCAGAGAAGCAAGGCTGGTAGGTGGAAGTTACATATTTTAATTAGACCAACTGATACAGTTGGGACAAACCTTTAGACACCAGACTATCTGCTTCATAATTATAATAGGTATCTACAACATTTCTCATTTGAATTTTTATCTGAAAATTTGCCTTGTCTCTTGTCTCAATTAAGCAAACCACTGACCGTGTACATCAGCAAGCATAGTACAGGAAACATAACAGAGAGGCAAACACCACATTATCAGAATATCTTGATTCTGTACTGGAGTCAGGATGACAAGTTGGGAACTGGGAATCAAGTCTGTTCACTCTATGCTCCCTATTCAGCTGCTAGCAGCAAAAAGCAGGAAAACAAAGTTGCTTAGAACATCAGCTCTTCAGTTTTGCTACCTGTGAAAGAAATGCCTGACAGGAACAGCCATCAGGTTCAGTTATTTGCAAAGCATAACGTCAAAGTGCCATATTACTATACTATCAAAGAATCTGAATTAGACAGCATACCTGACTCACACTTTTTTTTCCTCTTCATTACCTTACTGGTATGCTTTGACCATAATGAGTCATGTTCTACAGTATATACTTTTCATTTTAATCATCTCTTCATGCCCAATCATTTTGGCCATACAGTAAGGTATAATACTTGTAACATTGTTTCATGTTTGTTGACCTGAACTAAGACACTAATTTACATTTTTAGGAAGCAAAACTAAACACTATTCCAGATTATAGCCTAACACTTCAGCATACAAAAGCATGCTCACTTAAGTTTTAAAACTTAACTTCACCTACAATATATCACTTACTCTTATCTTACATGAACAGGTGAGGCTTACTTCATTTCTGTAATATAGCAGGAATACGTATCCCAGTGAAAACAGAGGCAGGTGAAAGGCATTGTATCATGAAAACAGCAAGGCATCAGGTTTCTTGAAAAGCATCAACATCTGAGAACATGCTAGCGTCTAAGAACACGCTTCCTAAGGTAATGAAAGAATTAAGAGAGAGTCCCTAAGAACCAAGAACCATGCTGCATTTCAGTTAGCACCCAATTTCAAATTTGAGCTTAAGAATTGTGCCAAAATTTCAGGAACAGTTTAATTATAGCATTCTTTACACTTCCTTTCATCTTTTCTAAATTTCCAGAAATGCTTAGCCCTTATTTATATACGATAGAGAAGAATGGTTTCCATAGCAAACCAGAGTAATTAATTCTATGTGTGCAAATGGACACAGGGATGAGCATACCAACACACACCTCCCAGGCAGTGGCAATATCCTTAATGGAAGCAGCTGAACTTTTTCTTCTAATTGGTAATGAAATCCTGTGGTCACAGCTCCCAAGTATAAAGGGCATTACCAAGATTTTGAAATTAGTATAAATGTCCATCTTCTACAAACCTCAATCTATTGTTTGTATAAACAGACTGTAAGAAAATATTACTTCTGACATACACAGTAATTTCATGTCTTTCAGGGTGAAAAATCCTGAAAAAAAGAGGCAGAAAACAAGAACTTTTCTCCACTTTACATGTCACTAAAAGCATTTGATACCCAAGTATCTCCACTGCCATTTGAGAAGAGTAATTCTTAAAGACACTTTTTGAAGATGTGAACAAAGGCTACAGCTGCCATTCTAAAAATTAACTGTGCATCTCCAGTGACAAACTCAAAGCCCCATAGTTTCTGTGACTGCACACAAGTTTTTGGTAAACAATTAAGATATGTGGTAATCATACAATCAAAATATCACAGATGTAACAGACTTTCAAGTGAGAATGATAACCACAGGATTAGAATTTATCTCCTTGGCAGTTAAACAGGGGGCAAGATTCAGCCCTCAGTGCTGAAAGGCCAAAGTACTTGGCTTACCAGAATTTGTTTTTCTCTTCTTCACCACAAGACTATAGAACCAATGAACTCCTTCAACACAGCAAATCTACACTGGCCACCCAGCACACTAAATCCTCCCCAGCCACCTCCACATGAACTCAACAGTGACAGGTTGCTGCCTTTCTTCAGAGCTATGAAAAGAGGAGATAATAAAACTTGCCATAAAGAAAACATACTTGGGCCACAAGTTGATACGATTTGCATTTTTCACTACATGACTGCTGTAATGCTTCTCTGGGTGAAGTTTCAGGGAACTCTGTGTACAAAGGGGAAAAAAAACCCAACACAGTTGTCTTGCTTCTCTCCACAGTCCCAATCACACATGAGCTGCGGAGCAGACACGAGCTCATCCAGTGAACTTCTCATGCTGGAAGCTGAAGAGTGGAGTGGCACTTTGTCCCTCCTTCCTTCCCATCGGAGGGGACAGTCCCATTTCTCAACACAATCCCTCATTTTCCCCACTCTCACTTACAGCCCACAGCATCTCTGCTCCGGCAGCCTTCAGAGGTGCTTTAAGAAGGGAGGGAGTTGGAAGCAGAGCGTGCCTTCAGCCCTCCTTTTCTTGCTGCCAGGAAAAGAGGCTATGGAGGAAGCAATACAAGCTCTGGGCCGTTTTTGCATCTATCGGACACAAAACTAGACCACCTAAGAATAAATAAAACCAGTGTAATAGTTAAATTATTGACAATATTTAGATATTCAAGTCTTATCTGACAGAAAAACATAAGAAAGGAGACAGAAATTGGCATATGAAGGATCCAAGATGATAAATATGTAATTTAGGAAAGGAATAGAGTCCATATGGACATGATTGGCTTCTAGTTAGAATTCAGAAGCCAAGTGAAGGCTCTCAAAAAACAGCAGAACAAAACTCAGGGGCCAGAAGCTAGGAAGAGAAACTCATTAACCAGAGAGATTTTATTTATTTATTTTAAATCATGAATGCATTGCTCTGGAGAGTGCCTAACACAGGTATTTATGACCATTTTAACAAAATAAAGCAGAGGTTAAATGAGAAACTCCCTTTGCTGGGTTTTCTAACAACCAAACCGTATTTTCCAGCAACACATTTGCCTGTGAGGAGCTAAGTTGCCATAGACTCCTGTACCTTCACCATATGGGGGGGAGGGGGGGTTGGGTGGTGGGGTTTTGTTGTTGTTGTTTCTTTGGGGGTTGTTTCTTTTTAGGTTTTGAGGATTTTTTTTTTTAATGAGCTACACTACATGACCATACCGTTAACCCAGGGCAGCTGAAAAACTGATTTCAATGGATGCAACTCACCATGGAGAACACACCCATCAACTTCAGTGGGTCTCAAAATCTTTTGGACTCAAGCATTAAACAAAGCTGAACAGTTAACTAAACACACATAAGCAAACAAACAAATCACTAAGTTCCTAGTTAAATGGGGGCAGTTTTTTCTTTGGAAAAGTTTATGGACTGCTTAAACTAAAAATCAGTTTCCCTTCCACATAGCAACAATTTAGTTCCTTCTCTGATGTGCAGGCTCTGCTGAGCAAAGAGAACACCTTCTCAAAAGCAATGGGAGAACAGCTGCAAGCAGAAAAACTCCCAAGTAAAAAAGAGACGCAAAGCTTACAAAGAACACTAGTTTAACTTCTCATTATTCAAATGTGATGGCTTTCCTCCACCCCCCCTGAAAAGCAGATAAATTTGAGATAGTGCCATAAATTTCTTAGAGATAAGAAATTGAATTGTTTCATTTTTATTACCACAGGTAATTTATAATGGAAACACTGGTCCTAAACTGAGATTTACAAGCCACGAAGAGGATGCCACAAGAGCTAAACCCCTCAACAACACAAAATGAAGAGTAAGATTTTTTGCAATAATTTAAAGAATTAAAGAAGGCAATGATAGTCCTAGATATCCCAAAAACATTTTTAAATAGTAACTATAAAGGTCTTGAGCTCAGCTGCAAAGCAAATCTGAAAATTTAGAGGCTTAAGAAGAACAAGACTTCTCTGCTCTTTTTACTGCTTGATACAAGAGAGTTCTAAACCACAGGGAAGTTCAGCGTAGAAATGTGAATCTGTCTCCCTCCTTCTTGCTGGAAGGCTTGCACATTTTTTCTCCCTCAGTTGGAAGAATGTATCAAATCTTGCATCTTCCATGCAGGCAAAGTGAAGTACAACAGTTATTTATCTAGACTACATAAAACCTCCTTCTCATTTCAGTTGGTCATGTTGTTATTATCTAGTGGTGATGTACTAACTTTTCAGTCAGGCTCTGAGAGGAAGTATAGTAGACAAAACTTATGTGTACAAAATGGAAAATAATTTTGTTCTGTGATACATAAACAGAAATGCTAAAACAACCCTCTCCCAAACTATTTTCTTTTGTAAGATACCCTTAGCCAGCATGTTCTGAAATACAGCAATTATGGGCTGCTATTAATGGTCTGGTTTTTACTGTTATTCAGCTGCACACACTTAAGAACTATGCTATGGACTTAAAAAAACCCAAACCTTTCCAGACAGACATATTTACACTGCAAGTTGTTACCAGACTGTCTGAACTTAATTTAGCCAACATGATCTTAATCTATCTTAGTGAACTGGGAGGCTGAAGTCTTTATGGTCATAATTACTTTTTTCCAAGAGCATGACTTCATTCATTGCCCAAGACAAAGTACTCCGTAAGTGAGAGTGATCCAGGGTTTTCATTGTCTTGATGCATACTTGTGGCTTAGTTACTGTGCATCACCCACACTGTCTGATTAATCTGAAGAGGTAGAGCCTCTAACAGGATGAGGATCTTAAAACCCACTTGGAGGACTGTTAAGGTTTCCCTTCCTCCCTTTCAGTATTTGTTAACTCTCAGCTAAATCAGGTAAGAGTTTTGGCCTTCCAACCAAGCCACTATTCATCTCCTCCTGCTCTACAGATGCCCATACACCTTGAACACAGCTAGGCACCACTGTATTACCCACCCATATGATTACCATAGGTAATAACTGCTCTTGTGCTTTGCTGCCTATGTCCTATACATATTCTTAATGCACAATACAGCAGAGTAACCCCCTCGGCTAACCAATGTTCAACACTATTTTATTGAAAAAGCTGTGCTACAAGCCTTATATTCCTTATAAGCATAACTTAGTAGCGTGCTACATGATCACATAAAGGGGATTAATGCATATTGTACAGTACAGGTTTGCTCAAAACTTGTTAGATCAACCAGTTCACCCACCACTACATCTTAATTCAGTTTTAATGAACACAAAGGCACATCCGTATCTACTACAAACCTGCAGCTATACTGAAACCAGCTATTACATATTTTTTCAGCTGAAGACAGACATTAAATGACTAAGGTATTTGGTAGTATTAATATGGGTTCAAATAATAGTTTGTGTATCTGTGTCCATCAGCCTTTGAAACTGGTACCTTTTCTAAGGGGTTACAAATTCCTTCAGCAGTTTTAAGTCAATACCATATACTGCGTCCTTTCGCTTCTCCCCTCCATGCAGCACTACTGAATAGAAAAGGTCAGCATGTTACAAATCCTACATTACAGACTGCATGCAGGATTCGGAGAGCCTAAGACCAAAGGCAAAGGAGAAAAGACAAAATGATCTTTTTGCCACATGTCACTATAGAAGGTCATTTTTGTGACCTGTTTCCTCTTATTCTCTTCTTTTACATCCTACATTTCCTAAGAAAAACTGGATTAATTAGATAAATTCAAGCAAAGTCTAACTTCTAATTAAACATTATACCAAATCCACAATCTTTATAACAATTTGCCTGACATACACTGTACAGTCAAGACCACATTCAGAAAGCACAAAATTTTGCTGCTACCTCCACAACCAGAATACACAAACCAAGGAAACAGAAACAAAAATACACAGAGACCATTGGCAAGGGAACTTGAGCTACTGCTAAATAACTTTCATTTCGTGCTGCATTCTGGATGGACGAAAATTGCTGTATACATCATTTCCACATTTAAACAGTAATGCTACTGGCTAAGCATACAAAAGCAGAAAACTGAAAAGCAAAGAATTACATTAGGGTCATTCTGTTTACACACCATTCAAAATTATTTCACTACCACATTACAGTGACTCTCCTAGCCTCAACACCAAAGATCAAGTGTATATAGTATCTTGTAAACGATCCCAGTTCCCTTTTATCCTAAGCTGAGGTCTCAATTTTCACATCTATCTCAAGCGTCTAACACATGCAGTATTTCTCTCTTGCACAGCCTGCTCCCTTTAAGTTGCTACAGCAAGTGCTTTTTAGATCTGCCAGCAATACGTTGATGCAAGCGATCTACTCCTCCATATCCTTCTTTGGTCAGAGTAATAAAAAGTTTTGTTTGCTTACCTCTCCCTAGCTTTATTTTGCATGCAAGTGTTCCTGCTTTTGCATCAAACAGCTCCAGAACTCAACTTTAATGCATGGGAAACAGAAGATCAGCAAATACTTTAAAACTTGTGGTTTGGCCTCAGTGACATCCTCTTCAACGAAAGTAAAGAAGCCGATCAAAATCTGAGCTTAATTTTGCTAAGATTCTGCACTCAAAGTACTGGGATTGTCTGCTGGCTCATGTTGACTCAACTAATCTCAATGTTTCTAATTGCAACTTACTAAACTGTGGCTCAATTGATTAAAAATGAATTACTACACAAGATTAAAAGAAAGCTTTTTTTTTTATATATATATATAAAAAAGGTTTCAATAAATCCTGCCAAAACTTAAAGCACTTACAGAATACAAAGTAAGTTTTGAAAATGTGTAACTATTTTTTGAGTTAACTGAAAAAAAGATTTAGCAACTAACTGTCCTTGCAAGGCTAAGGAAACTATTGCAACAGAGAAAACATATCCAGCTCAACTTCCTCTACAGCTTATTTGTGTAAAACATTCTCTGAGTTGTACTTCCTCACTGGCAGGGGAGGCAGAACATCACTTTATATCCAGTCACAAGTGGCTGTAGTATAAAGAGAAGGAATAAGTCTTAAAACTTGCTTTACAATCTAACCAAACTACTGTATGACTTCATGACAGATCACCAAAGAAATTCCATTGTAACTTGGCTTTTATCTTTTGTTAAGGCAGACTTGGGGAGGGAAAAAAAAAAAAAAATCATTACAGAACCTCTGAAGGTTCTGGTTTTATACAGGTCTACATTCAGAAGTGTTTTCTATTGAAACTCCATCATAAAGTTATCGAAAATTGTAAGTAAAAATAAATGTTTGAAACCTTCAGACTATCCCTTAATAGCATGATTAACCAGAGAAATGGATGATTTACTAGAATCATCTCCCCACTCCATTTCTTTGTCAGATTCTGGACAGTCTTTCGAGTGGCAACAGGAACACTTTAGATTAATTGCACTAATAACCTTAGTACTCTCCAGTTTTGTGGGTGAGTAACCAACAGAATAGGTAACAATAGATTTGTGCTTTCACCTTGAGAAATGGACTCACACATTCAGGTGATGATGAGCAAGGTTTTGCATAGGCACAAAAATCCACCTGCAGGTTCGCTTGTGAGCCTTTTTTTGGCTCATGAAGCCACTCTGAAATTTGGTGTGTTAGTCCTTGCACAAAATGGCAAGAAGGAAGTGTCAGGAGCAGAGGCTCACACCTTTTAACGTGACAAGAAATCAGCGTTAAGCCCCTAAAGCTCCATTCCACTTGCTGCAAAGCTCCGGCTGGCACCACCTTCTTCTGAAAAGCCATTCCACCTGTCACTGGTAGGAAACGGAAAGAGGCAGGGCTGTCACCAAACCTGCACAAGGTCCTGGTAGAAAGGACTTACCTCATTTCCTTTTATTGCCAGAGAAGATCCAAACCTTTCAGACACATATTACCACTAACACCCTTTATTGCTCGTGTTGCTGCATGCTTCCAAAAGACAGAGCATAGTCTAAACTACTCACTTGGGATGACACGATTAAAAAGATGCATTGAAGAGAATTTTAAACTCAAACTGTTGTTCTGAATTTTGTAAAAGTAGTATTAAATACTTTGTAAAAAAATGTTCTATGTAGGAACAGGCAAAGATCTCAAAGATGACTGGTGAAAAGACTTAGGAAGGAATTAATTAGGAATTGATACGTACTTAGCAAGTAAGGCAGAAAACCTAGGGGGTGGGGGTAAGAAATAAACCTATCTACTTCACCCTTCCCAAAACTCCTAATTAGAAATAGCAGCAGCTTTAAGAAATCATCAGTCCTATATTTGTGGTGTTGCTATAATGTGGCGCTTCCCACAATTAATGTATAACAGGGACTTATTTTAAAATAACTTTTAATGGTTAACTTCCCAGGAGTTGGAATACCAGGGATAGAACTCCATAGGTCATATTTTATCATGCTCTCTGTTCTAAGCAAATGAGTGCACGTATTTACAAATCGAGTCATCATTTTCAATCAGATTTTGAAAACGTGATAGAGATGGTTATGAAAAATTTTGGGAACCAGTAATCTCAGATTCCAGTCACACCACTATTTTACAAAAAGGCAACATCAGAGTGCCCCCGCAAAAGGCAGTGAACTATGAAGCAAAGGAAGAACTATCACAGGCTCTGAAATGTTTATGATGGCTTATTCCTTTGATCAGTTCATGTAAAGGACCACATACAATCATCAAAACAAATGCATACAAGTTCCAGCATACCTCGCTCATTTTTCTGCAGGAAGTAACAGTGCAAAAGATACAAGATGCAAACACAGCATACTATTTTGTACCAGACCATCTCACCCACCAAATGAAATCTCTCCCACAAGACAAACAAGGACTATTCAAACATTTATTGTACGCAGAACCAGGAAGAGCTGTACGCACAAGAGCGGAACAAGACTGAACAAAATGAAGAACACCCTTACCTGAACCGAAGGTGCTGGCTCTTGAGATTGCTTACTGGTAGTTCCTTGGAAAGATGCTAAAGCAAAATTGTCAGTCTTGTGTAATACTGGACCATCAATCCTGGCAGATGCATCTGTCCTATGTGACTGCCACGTCTCTTTTCTATGATGAGATTCACCAGCTTGCTCATCTCCAAAGGCAGCCCAAGAACAGCTGTCTTTTTGCTCATCTTCAAAAGCATTCCAGTCTGTGGCCTGGTTACAACCTGCTGAACTGAAGTCCGCAAAGTCATCAGAGTCCTGAAAAGCAACACTCTCATCTTGAGGTTTTGGCACTGAATCAAAGTCTCCAAATTCACTATCATCACCATTTTCTACCTCAGTAGTATGCTGGAAGTCTAAGCCAGAAGTTTTACTGGTAGTATCACATTCTAAATTGTCAGCAGTCTGATTTAGTTCGGCCTGATCCAACTTTGCTGGCTGCTGAGAAAAAGTACTTTTGTCCCTGAATTCACCAAATTCATCATTAGGTTTGCTAATATGTGTGGGCTGTTCGGAAGATCCTTCTAAATCTAGAGCATTTACTGATTCTTGAGCATTAATGAAGGTGGGAGATGCACTGCTGACTGAACCAAAATCACCAAAATCATCATCATGTGTGTCACTGCAAGCTACAACTTCAGTACTATTTCCACCATTCTTAAGATCTTCAGAATCACCCAATTTTTCTCCTGCAAGATCACACCTTAGGCTTTGGATCTTATCAGCCCTGATGTCCTCTGTTCCCAAAGAGTCATCAGCTCTAGTAAAATCTTTGCCATTCTCTATGCCATGTTGTCTTCTCCTCCCACTGTGGTCTCCATTTTCAGTAGTGCATATTGAACTTCCAGTTGTTCGAGATGTACTAGAAATTGCAGATTCATTATCTTCCAGTGCTGAGGGACCCTGTTCACAACTAATTTCTGAAATGCAAACCTCTTCTTCAATACGAGTTAATCCATTTATTCTGTTGTTCTCCTGAACGCTCAGAGAGTCTCTTTCATTAAGAACAGTGCATACTGTAGGTCCTGTTCCCTCTAAATGGATTGGGTTTTTGTTTGAGAACGTAGCAAAATCTGCAAAGTCTTCACCTGAGCTAGGCATTGAGTTCAAATTCTGCTCAGTATTATGGGTGCTAGCAATTTTCAGTCCCTTTGAGTCACCAATACTGTCTAGATCTTCTGTTCCCTGAGGATTTACAGGGTCTGATGCTGCAAATCCATTTGTTAGAATCTCTAGACACAGAAGTTTCTCACCATTACAAGCATCTATTTGCTCATCCTGGCTCTCAACTACTATACCAGTTCTAACAACATGAGAAGAAAGACACTCCGATTTCCCAGTGTTGTCTCTTTGTTCCGCTCTTTTGTTTACATCTTCTAAAGTGGTACCTGAAGTTCTAAACTTAGATTTTTCTTTGCTGGTACTAGTAGCTGACATATCAGAAAGTTCCTTAGTAAGAGTAGGAAGCTCTGCAACGCAGTCTTTATCTTTAACATTTTTAACAGAAGTGAAAGTTGCAATGCTAGCTACATTGTCAGAATAATCATGAAGTGGGATGAAATGATTTGTGGGTATAAACTCTTCCTTTGGATGACTGTAGTCTGGTGCGTCAAAATCAGCAAAAGCCACACCGGCAGTGCTTACACCAGAAAATCCTCCAAATTCTCCAAATTCATCTTCATCATCATCATCAGCTCCATTGTCTAGTGGTGGAGGGGATGAGGAGTACATTCGAATAATGTCTGGTTCCATTGTTTAGTTCCACTTCAAAGTTAATGTATTTCTATAATAGGGAAAAAAAGAAGTATATTAGAATTTGACTAGCTTTTGTCATCTTTTTTTTATTTTTACTGTTCCACATTCTATTTTAAAAGTGTGCGTATAGGTCAAAGTCCATACTAAATATGAGAAAGGAATATTCCCCAAACCTATTTGCTAACCAATTCTTTTGTTTTAGAAGTCACAGAGAATCTACTGGAGACAGTTTAAGTCTCTTGTAAACTACTACATGATCATATTCTCAGCAGACGGTACCGAAATGCCAGAGCACAAAACACATTTGTCTTGAGTTGTTGTGCAACACACTGACACAACTAAACTCAGTTTTAACCCATCAGTTCTCTACTTCCTGTCACCAGCAATTCATAAAATAGCCAATGACCCTGGTCCATCTTTTCCCACACTCACTTGTGTGCTCAGCTGTACTGTATGACAGAAATTAAGCCACTTAATGAACTATGCCACAACAGTCATGTACGTAAGGCACCTTCAGTAGCACCAAAGGCTTTGAAAGATGTTTCCATAAGCTTTGAAACTACAAAGGAGCAGAGGAAGGAACTGCTGTTACAATCGCTAACTATGACCTGCTGCCCTACTGTTTAAGTTTCTTTCTACCAATTCATGTGTTTCTGTTAGGTCTCCCTGTTCTTTGGATTTCATAACTGCAAGCCAACACACTGTCTCCACAGCTGCTGCCACTAGCCTGCTTTTGTCTTACAAACTGCCAGCTGGGAAATGCCATTACGAGCACCAGCAAAGCCTAGAGCAAAACAAACTTCTTCATCAAAGCTTATTCTCAAAAGCAGAACGGAGCAAGATTATCCATAAAATATTTAAATGCAAATCACTAAATCACAGGAAAAAGAAAAAAAAGAAAGGAAAAAAAAAAGAAGAAGAAAGTATTTCCATGGCCTAGATAGAAACAGATTAAGAACTCTATCTTAACATTGCAAACCATTACAGTAACAAGTAAGGTATGGATGGAAAATTTTCTTTCCTAAAGAGTGATCTTGATTTTTATTTTTTTTCAATATGGTGTGTAATTAATGAAACAATAACTACTACTATTTATAGATTCACAATTGTACATATCACTTAACTAGTTCATACCTTGGAGCCCTTAAAAGGAGAGCTACAACCAAGCTCTTTCCATTTCAAATGACACTTGTCATGAATAAACTGTAACAACATACTAAGCATTATCTACAGAAAAAGAGTGGAAAAAACCTGTACATATTAGCAAATATTTGAATTTCTAACCACCAGAATAAGTGCAGACTTTACAACACTAGTTCTGAAACACAAATAAAATATGATCCTTAACTCTGATGTCTTTCGCAAATGACTTTGTACATGCACCTAACCAGCAGCACACAAAGGGTATAACAACAACAAATGAAGCTCTGTGGTTCTTCTCAAGCACAATACCCCAGCACTTGAGCCAAACAACTCTTGGTATTTGCCAAGGAAGTCTGGCATCTTTAAGGTGACTAACATACCTTCAATTTTTTTTTTAAAAGGGTATTTTGCAATTACAAAAGAACATCATGCTTATCAGATGAAACCACGAAATAATTTGTAACATCATATGCAAACTGAAGAAGACTACAAAGGAATTTTATTTAGAATAAAGAGTAAGCTGTCAACAAGCTCCCAGTTATGCTTACTCAGCACCAGCTGCTTAACAAGGTATTTGAGAGAAGCACTTCACTTTTCTTATCTCAGAGGCCTCATCTATCAAGAGCACTCTCCCTTTCACATCAAGGTCTAGCAATTGCTGTTTAATGTCATACACGAATGTAAAGATCCTTTCCAAGATGTCTGTAGAGTGTGACTCTGTGTTCACACAGATATTACTCCAACCTGTTTAGTCTCCAAGCTTCTCGTTTTTCAATTCACTAAATACGATAATAGCATTTCTTCTTTGGAACTATCAGAGCAGCCATTCCTTCCTTATACCCAAATTTCCAAGATCTACTGTGGTCAACCATCAACACTAAGATTAAACACCCAGTATATCCAGATTACAATTGATTTCTGAATGTTTTACTGCACAGGAAGATCCATATGCTATACACAAAGATAGGCCCTGGTAGGTACAAATGCTGGTTTTGTTCTTTTGTAGAAAAAAGACCAATTAGGTAGATATTGGTATATATTAGCTTATCTCAAGGCACCTTATCTTGGGGATAGCACTATATAGAGCTATAGGGGAGTTGGTTAAACAGTTAATGGCATTGTGTCTGGAATTCATGAGTCCTATGGTCACAAGTCAGTAGCTCTTTAGTAACACACTGACATTTAGGAGAAAGGACAGAGGAAACTGTCAAGATGGGACTCACTCCCCACTTCTAATTCCTGGAAAAGGGAAAGGATTTCTTGTTTTGTTTTGTTTTTTTCTTCTTTTTTAATAAAAAAAGGAGTGGGTTTATTTGGTTATAACAGATCATCCCTTGTAATTAAACTTGAGTTCACAAGTCTCCAGTTGAATCTCAGTAGACAATAGCATAAATTTATTATTAAACCTCCTGAAATTTAACAAGAGTTGTTACACCTATTTGGAAAATTCAGTTGACACAATATTTATCATCTTATCCCATGTGAAAACAGCTGAAGAGACTGTAAAGGCAAGAAACTAGTTCTTGAAACAAACAAAAACCCCTCAACACTATTTCAAGGACAGCACTGACTGGATATAAACATTCATTATCCCAGAGAAAAAGGAGCTTGAACAGAAACAATGAAATGGCTGGAAAGAAAGAAGGTGAAAACAAGTGTCCTACAAAAAACACCTTTGATCAGCTTCTGGAGAATAATACTGGAGGGTGGGATAAGCAACTACTTGACCAAGAGCGAGTACTATGATTGAAGCCACTGCAACCTCAACAGTAATTTTATCATATCATTAGATGTTTTATTCTTTATTAGGCAGAGATGTAAAAACCCTCTAAAACACATCTCTAAAGCCATTTAAAAAGAAAAGATTTTAAAACAGAAAGTGACAGTTGCACAGTATGTTGATTTACATTGGAAAGAAAAACTATATAACTAAACCCATAGAAATTTGAAGCAGAAACCCAAATTAAATCCCTAAATATTTCAATTACTCTCAAACAAGTAGTCTATAAAACACTGCATGCTTAAAAAGTCAAATGCTTGTGTGCTGACACAAGTTAAAGCTAGGAAGCTAACATGTTTGATTTTGAAACCGAGATTTCTGAAGTCCACAAGACCCAGTCTTGAAGCTTTCAGTGCAGTATGAGTAATGAAGATCCAAGTTTAACACCAAAGTATTTATATATATATAAAAAATACAGATACATATCAGATTTTTCTTCCTTTGAAACAAAATTTTAGAATAATCAAGTCATGCAAGCAATTATATTCAAGTAAAAAGGAGATTAAATCTAGGTAGACCAGCCTCCCCTCTCCCAGAAACCTTATTTTTATTGCTGAGAAGTCATGAGAAGGGGATGAAAAAGCAAAAGACAGATGGAACCTCAAATTTGTTTCCAACTGGCAAATATATAAACTCACAGCCCTGTACATAGACAATAACATCAAAGTATAGTTTTGCTGGTTCAGTAATAAAACAAATCCACATTTTACTCCTACAGCCTCAAGTTTTCTAACAGCTTGGAAAGCACTTTGATCAGCTGCAACTCTTTTGCTTGACTAAGAAGCACTGCCAGCTCAGTGGCCTGCCTAGATTACCATGGCTTTATGGATAGGAATTAGATGCAGGAGGATGCTGATGAGCCTCCTAATTTATACCTATATATAGGCATATATATATTTTAAAGTAAATTAAAAAATTGCATTCATCACAACTCAGACTAAACAACGAAGCCTAACTAAAAAGTTTTGATCGTTTTTTTTTTTTACTGTATCTCAAAGCCATATCCTAACACTATGAATCAGAGGCCTTGAAAAAAACTTCTGAACTTTGCCATTAAAAAGAAAATTTGTCTGTATGTTTCACCAAAAGTATGTGTTTTGTTTTATTTTTAAGTCTTTTCAGATTTATAGGTTTGTATAAGTTGAGTTATAGGTTTGCACTTGAGTTATTTCAAATATCACATTCAGCTCTGTATTAGTAACCGCTCCATCACTTGACATCAGAAGATCTCATGCAAGAAATGCTGACAGAAATTAATTCTTAACCTGCACTGGATGTACATTCATATATTATCCATCATAACAACTTTACCCATTTTTTTTTGTTGGCCATTTAGTTTATTATTATCTTAACCTCAGCTAAAAATAAATCATAATAAGAGTTGAGAAAAGCCTTAGAGGCAAGGATGATCTAAAAAAGCCCCAATATGCAGCATTCAGAAAACACACTGAATAATGTGAGAGCAGCAAGCATCACAGTTAAAGGGAATTCACCTACAAGACTCCTTTTCTTTCCAGTTAACATAAAAAAAAAAAAGGGGGGGGGGAAGGCAAGGAACAAGAATAGTAGGGCCAAGCACAAGACAAAGATAATGTGAAGAGGCTGCACGGGGGCTGAAGCAGACTGCCAAAGCCCAGTCAGACATGTAGGGAGATCTCTGACCATCTAAAAACTTCCTCTCCTGCAACTTCTGCCATAAAGAAGAAGAAACTTGCTTCAATTTTTAATTTCAAAGCACTTCTGAAACATCACAGGGATCATTTACACAGCAGCAGTCCAGTAGCACAATACTCTGCTCCAAAGATGTTTCAGTAACAGTTGCCAAAACAGGATCTGCAAGAAAGATTAACTGTGCCTTTAAAAATCTGATCATAGGTTTGACAGTCTACTACATGTTTAATCAGTTTATACCCGTAAGAACCAACTGCATAATCAATTGTATGGACTTGTGTAAAATTTTTTTTTAAAATGTCAGCTATTTCCAACGATGTTACAGCTGCATTTTAAAAACTTAAAGAGCTCCAAAATGTAAGAATGTGTATTATATACGAGTGTAAGGTTGTTATGTTAACACAATTTAATTGTTGTTTACAGAACTCACAAGAATACCGTACTCAAAGTCTAACAGAAGGAAAAAAGTCATACTAATATTCCCTCTCCCCTTGACTGACTAATTAGTGATATTTTTAAACAGGGCATAATCCCAATTCTCCTTGAAATATAAAAACAGCATGGGAATTTTTAGCCTTAATGCAGTTTTCTTCAGAAAGAATTTCATTATGATCCCCTTTCCCAACATTCAAAAGTGTTCCACCTGTCACACAAACTATTGAACCAAATTCGTTATCGTCCACTGGAACATTAACATGGTGAAAACCCACAGGTCTGACAGAACAACAACTTTGTTCATTAATTCATTTAGTCAATCCCTGCTTTGTCTGGCATCGCAAACAGAGGCTAAGAGCTGGAACTGTGGCTTCATCTTTTGTAGTACTTTATACCCAACTCAGACACATTCTTTGTCAAGACATTAGGCTATATAATTTTGTAAACCTGGTATTTCAAGTGATTAACCCAAAATGTGATTCACCTAAAAGTAGAATTTGAACAATTCTATGACTGATATGCAGATTATTTATCTTCTCCCTATTTTTGAGGGAATTGGCTCCCAAATGTTAAGAGTCAGCTATGAAGTTAACATGCAGTTTTGCACTTATTTGTTCATTTAAACATTCTTGAAACATGCAAATTTTAAACAAATGGAAACCACCAATTTTTCAGCACACTATATAGTAAGGATTCTTCTCTGAGTGAAATTATAACAGTTTTTACTTGCACATCATAGAGCAGCTACTTCTATGATTTGTAATATGAAACAACACAGGTTTCTGGCATCAGACCTTACACCCTGAAGTGAAGAACCTGACAGAGTTTAAGTGTTCATGTTTAAACTGAATTATTTTAGCCACAATCACATACTTATGTTCACAAGTGTCAGCAAGTTTTTCAGATCACCATAGTTTAATATTAGACTGATGATGGATCTTTACCAATTCCTCATGACATGCAGTTGTCCAATATTTTCCAGAAAAAAAAAAAAACTATTAAAGAATTGTGTTCTCTTTCAGATGCCATTTTCTGCAGTCTTTTACATGTTTGATTTTTTTTTTTTAAAGGTGAAAACATTAGTTAACTTCTTGCTTCCATGTGTTTCTTTATATTCATACTTTGATATTCATTATGAAGGAATTTGACAAACAAATTTCAATATCATAAATAGAAGACCACTTTTAAAGTAATAGTAGAAATGTAATTCACCAATACACCTATGAGTACATATTGACGTTTTACTATAAAGAAAAAAAAATTGCTGATTAATTTGGTAAGATTCAATTCTCTTACTGCAGCTCTTGGTTTAAACCCTTTTTCTAAGTTCACAAGAATTTAAGAATGTTACTCAGGTTAATTTAAAACACTCAAAAGAGGAGACAAAACAGAAATCAGTAATGCTAGAAAAGATAAGAGTAGTAGTTCACTTAAGTTTTGATAGGGCAATGATTCACAGAGACAAAATGCATACCCTTCTTTTATCTCAAGTCACTAACCAGGTTTCCAAAACATTTATTATCAAACCAGGGTATCTTCTTATTTGCTTGCAAGTAAATAGGGAACAATATCTGCTTTCCTCATACATGGATCTCATCCTTGTTCAGTACCTTTCTGTAGAATAATAGTAACAGCCTAGCAAAGACATGGCAGCAAAAAGAACAATGTAATTATAATACACAAAAGCAGGTATAAATAGTTCCTTCTCTGCGTATGTTCTAAGGCAAAACTTGAAATAGCATGTTTGGCTCTTATGTAAGACCTAGAAAACTGGGAGCCCACAAGCAAAAAGTATCTCTAAAGAAATACTTGAGGCATGTAAATTCAAAAGAAGAAACTCCTTGTACAGCAGAATGTTCCCTTTAACTTAAGACAAACATTAGCAAAACAATGGATAACCCCTCAGCTGTGGGTTATTCTGAGAGCAAAACTGAGTTAAGCAACCCATCGCTTAAAGCATAAAGAAAACAAAATAATCAGAAATGGCATGATCAAGATCTCCATGACAGAAACAACATTACTGAAATGCCCTACAGTTAAAGCCTTGCAACGGCAAGGAGATGGATTTAAGTCATTAGCTGCTAGCATCTGATCTTTCCAAGAACATTTAACTCTTCTACTGCAAGGAAATTCCTCAAGCAGATACCAAAAATACCACAGTAAGGACCAGATTTAGTCTTCTCATTACAGCCAAATGTTGGCTTCCAGTAGAAAAAGCTGTCCTCTTCTGTTATAACTTTGCCTTTTCATTGGCTTATGAACAATGGAAAATGGATTTACAGTCTTTCTGAATCTGAGAACTTATTTCTAGAAAGGTTGTTGTAAATGAGGGGAGCCTGTCTGTTAAAATAGCATCTACAACCCAAATCCACTCTAGAGAGAGACACTGTCCAGACTGAAGTCAATATGTTCTTAAATTAGTTTAATAAGTTTACCTTTATTTTTTGAATAAGTTACCAGCAAACAAAATACAGCAAGAAAATGTTTACTTCATAAAGCCTCCAAGAAATCAATGTTTTCAATTTTTAATCTAATGCTCTTACAGACAGAATGTCCATTACCCAAAGCAGGAGTTTCACAGCACTTTTTTTTCTTGGACATATACGAGTTGAGGAAAACAATGTTCTCCAATTCCAGTAAAGCAAATGTATCTAAGCCTTATTTCTCATTATCCGACACTTGGAATTAAGCAACACCACTGTACTGTACTGTGGTTTCAACAAACACTGAATATGCTAGACACCTTCTATTAGAAAATATTGTATGTAAAATTAACATTAAAGTAACAAAACTCAGGAGACTGCCATCAGGATTCAGCCACTTATCTCAGGCAGCTCACTCTTCCTGTGTTCCTGCCCTCCCCAGGACGGCAGTAAACACCAGGCATCCTCAGACAATCCAGCATACAAGATTCAAACCTCTTTAACAGTGCTGCTCTTCCTCTCATCACTGACAATACAGGAAGACTAAGTTAGGTGGCACAAATGTGAAACTTAAACAGATCTGAGATGTAGATATCTCCCTTTAAATCTTACTTGTTAGATTACATAAAGAAGCAATCAAACCCATACTTTCAGTAGTTGTGCTGTTTCAGTTCTCCCTATTTCATTTTGGCTTAGCTGTGGAATCAGAGAAACACTTGAAAAATATGAATCTAAATGTTCTTAGTTCATGAAACTCTTTTTTAACCAAGAACAGCATTGCTTCCCCAAAACCAGAAGACCAGATTATTTTTATAAAGTTACTATAAGCAACAAAATTTAATGTTCCAACTCAAAATCTACTGACTTGCTTTAACAGCTGAGATAAAGACACTGTCTGTACCTAAATCCATAAACAGACAGTGGGGAAAATGTTGTAAGAACAAGCATGTTTTTAATTCATATAGGCAAACACAACTGGCTGGGAAAGTCAATCAGGTTTAAAATCTGGCTCTGTGGGAACACAATATTTGTGTCCAATGTACAGCACACATCCATACAATGTGTAAAGACAGATGTCATAAGTAACACATAACTGGGATGTTTTAATTCTTACTATTTCTTAAATTCCTTTTAAAACAGTGTTCAAATCGGTGAGAATATCTATTTCCGGATGTTACCCTCAAACGTGTTAGCTGGGAACCTGTTCTAAATTAAGACGAAAAGATGCTGCATTAGAAAGTATTGTAACTAGATTACCTAAAGTCAACTGTTCTCAGTGATTTATTTACAGACTAGTATGTTTTCCATCACATATAAACCCTTCAAACTTCACATAGACTACAGTAAAGAGCAGGATTAAAACTGCCCTGAGGTGCCCTCTTATATGAAAGTTCTCCCACAGCTTGGCAGAGGAAATACGGTTGCATAGGGAGAGCAACCATAGGTCTTCCTTCTATTACTGCAAACTTTTGCTTGTTTTTAAGTGAACAAATATTTTCTTCAACATGCAGAGAAGAAGTAGGTGAAGACAAAAAAAAAAAAAGGCAAAAAAAACACCTGAAGCAATTTAAACACACGTAGCAAGAACAGGCTTACATTATTCATCATTCATCCCACCTACAGACATGATCTCATATTAAAAACACAATACAGGAGGGACACCTAATACTTCAAAGAATAAAATCTATTTTCCATCACTTTTCAATAGCCATAAGAACTTGAGGTTTCACATTTCCTTCCCGCTGATACCTACTTTCAAATGCACTAAAGTGAAACAAGATTTGCCCTTCCTTGTGGTTCCTCCAAAACAGGACTTTTGGATTTGAAAAACACAAATTATTTGCCTTATAGAAGCAGACTCATTACATCACCTTGCAACTGGTACCGATACAGAAATATTCTTTGCAGTATCAATCCCAAACTTTAATTGCTAAAGACATTAGCAAAGTCTACTGGAAATGAGACTGTCAGTTTTCAAACAAGGCACATTTCAAGGCCTTTTCTGTGTGCATAGGAGCAGCTTACACAGTGCGTTTTCCGCACAAAGGAGAAATAAAATCAACAGACAGAATTTCTGAAACCTAGCAATGAGTAGGATCTAAGACACTTCTCTGAAGAGGACTATCCAGAAAAGTTATGAGTATTTTGAATCCCCATGAAAAGGTTAGCGTGTCATTGCATTGAAATGTTCACAAAGACGTAGTTTGAATTGTCAAACAGTACAATAGCACAGAAAGGAATGAAAATTTTGTCAAAAAAGATAATGAGTATCTGAGAGAAGATTATGCTGCCGAGTATAGTGAAAACAACCAGATCCAGCACCAGTTTCTTTACCGCTGGGTTTCCAACTGATACCACTACATAGCTGCAAGGAGAGCTCTATGAATATTTCAAGAGAAAAGGGCAAAGAGTTGACAGAAGTCCATCTAAGCTGCTCTATAATTTCCACGGTGAAAGACAAGTCTTTTCAAAGTACTGAAAGTTTCAGAATATTATTTTATGTAATTAGGTGTTAAAATGCTTGCATTAACTTAGTAAGTTACTACAGAAATTTTTAAGTATAAATGTAAGATCCCACGCTGCCTTCATCAACAGAAATATGTAACACAAATATGTTTCACTGTGTATAACTGAATTTTATAGGCTAGTAAATCCTTTGCTAAACAAAACCATGATCTGAATAAAAATTTTAAGAAAAATATCATTGGACAGCATGAACTGATCTACTGAGGCCGAGATCCTTCAACTGCTTATTTATAAACAAATTAAGGAAGTAAAAAGGTCATACTTTCACATGACCTTAGAAGGTCACACGACATGTACTTTTATGCAAACATCAGATGGAATGGAAACACCATAGCCGCATTAGCTTTTCTCAAGTCTCTTTACTATACAGTTAATTTGGTTTTTTTAAGTTTAAATTATCCCATCCTCAAATTTATGCTATTTATTTTCACTGATATGAAAGGAATGTTTCAAAAAAACCCCAAACAAACAAATCCTCAGTAGCTACAGGTACTTAACCTCTTCGCCCAGCTCTCCCAATTAATGTTATATTCCTCCAGCTACAGCTCGAACTTCAGGAAGAGGAACCGCTGCCTACGCATTAGCTGTATGAGCATGCATACAAACTTTTGTGTGTGCTGACAATACAACCTGAAGTTTTTATGCTTAAAGTAGGCTAATTGGTTTTCCAAGTCTAGTTCATATGTCCAGAGAATAAAACAAAGAGGAAATACTTTTAATTTTGTTCAACCTCCAAGGACCAGCCCAGTTAAAAACTAGCATCCATCAAACTCACTTTACCATGGATTCAACAACTGAAGAAATCAGTTCTAATGAACCACATCACACTGTAAACCATGCATGAAAACAAAACTTATACAACCAATGCACTACAGCTCTTGCCAATGATGCTTCTTCTACTCCATTTATGAACAGATGTTTGCTTTAAAAGGAGTGTCAAACTTCTGAAGGTTTCAATTTCTGTGCTGAAGCTGGAAGGAAGGGGCTGTCACCATCAAGAAGCCAGTTTACTGAGCTCTGAAGGAATCCCAAGGCTTAACCCTTAAACCCTTGGTTCAAGCAATTATCTTCTCTAAGGAAAAAGAATATTTTGGTTCATCAGGCAGCCACTTAAATAGCAAACCGAAGGGTTAGGACCTAATAGGCATTTCAGCAATTTTGCCCCATTTTAGAACGGCGTTACTTCTAAAAAAAATAAAATCAAACCATAACTCTGCTTCAGCATGTCATCTTCAGTTGCATTTAGCAACAGCCACACTTTACACCCCTTAAAAATAGAAAGCTTATGAGGAAAAACCAAACACACAGGTCAGCTTAGCTTCTTGTACCACACCACCGAGCCCTCTCTTCCAGCTGCCGCCCCGCTGAACCCCACAAAAACGCGGGGCACTCGCCCCAGGGCGACCGCCACCCCGCCCGCAGCCAGGAGCGGCATAACGCCGCTCGACCCCCGGGGCCCGCCGCCGAAGGACAAAGCCGCCCGGCTCCCAGGCCGGCCCTGCCGCGGCCCGTCCCCTCGCTCCAGCCGCGGCGGGACGAGCCGAGGAAGAGGCGCCTCAGCGAGGGGGAGCGCTGCGGGGCTTCACTCGCCTTGCCCAACTCTCCCGCCTGGCAGGGCGGCCCGGCCCCCGCCGCCCTCCCCCGACGATGGAGGGGGGGGGGGGGCGGGGGGGGAGGGCGGGGGAAACGAGGGCCCGGAAAGGCC
>NW_010972886.1:8733732-8733939 GCF_000737465.1 Haliaeetus leucocephalus | reverse complement strand
GGAAGGACGGAGAACACGATGCCCTGACAGGCCCCGGCCGCTACAGGCCTCCGGGGGAAGCCCCGAGGGGGTCCCCGCCCGCCACGGCGGGGCAGGGGGTGCCCTTCCTCGGCCAGGCCCGGAGGAAACGAGCCGCCCCCCGCTCGACGGTAGCGGCGGCGCCGTCTCTTACCTGCGGGCTGCGCGGGGGGCGGCGGGGCCCGGGCG
>NW_010972886.1:8703746-8733701 GCF_000737465.1 Haliaeetus leucocephalus | reverse complement strand
AGGGAAGGGGAGAGGGGACGCGGCCGGCTATCTGAGGCCTCCCGCGGCAACCGCCATCGAGGGGGAACCCATGTCACAGCGACAGGAACCGCGTCGCTGCGGCCCGGCCCCCTCCCGGCGGCCACCGCCTCCTGTCCCGCCACCGCCCACTTGGCCTCCCAGCAAGCACCGCACCGCGCCACCGCCCCCGGACTCGCGTCACTTCCAGCAGCGGTCAGCGGGGCGGGCACGTAAATAATAAATAAATAAATAAACGAGCGGCTAACACTGCTGTGGTGATACCTACCCCCCCCCCCCCCCGGCTAAGGTTAGATGGTGGTTTAACTGCGCAGTTGCCATCTTAAGTGCTGGCAAGTCGCTTACACCGCGGTAGGGTGTCCATCTTGGACGAGGGGTGAGGTGATGTCGTGGGGGACGCCGCGGCCGCCATGTTGATCTTGGGAGGAAGAGGGTAGCGCCGGGTTTGCGGTGTTTTCCGTGCCCTGGCGTAGACAATATGAGGTGTTTTCTTTTTTTTTTTTTTTTTTTTTTTTTCCCCCCCCCCCCCCCGGGGGTGTCCTGTGGGCTGCGCCAGGTGAAGCCCTGCGCTAAGGGCTGACCGCACTCGGTGCCAGGGATCCTGTCAGGGATCCCGTGATGGGGGCCGGGGCCGTTTGCCCGCAGAGAGGCGCCGAAAACAGGTGGTGACATAAAACCCCATCCGAACTAGAAACGGGGAATCTGGAGCGAATCCTTGCTCGCAGCTGGCCGGCGGTGCGGGGAGGTGGCGGGAAGAGAGCTGGCGGAAGGGCTGCGCTTCGCGGGCGGGAGCGGCGGTCTGGTACCGGCAGCACCGGGGGGGTGAGGACCCCAGCGTAGCTTCTCCGCCGCGAACACGATCGTGGTTATACCCGCGCTATGGGAAGGTTTAATTTCCAAGTCTTGAGGGTGTCCTGGTTTCAGCTGGGATGTAGTTAACTGTCTTCCTAGTAGCTGGTACAGTGCTATGTTTTGAGTTCAGTATGAGAAGAATGTTGATAACACTGATGTTTTCAGTTGTTGCTCAGTAGTGTTTAGACTATAGTCCAGGATTTTTCAGCTTCTCATGCCCAGCCAGGGCACCTGACCCAAACTGGCCAACAGTGTATTCCATACCATGTGACGTCCCATCTAGTTTAGGAACTGGGAAGTGGGGGGGCAGGGATTCGCCGCTCGGGGACTGGCTGGGTGTCGGTCGGCGGGTGGTGAGCAATTGCCCTGCGCATCATTTGTACGTTCCAATCCTTTTATTACTACTGTTGTCATTTTATTAGTGTTATCATTACCATTATTAGTTTCTTCTTTTCTGTTCTATTAAACCTTTCTTATCTCAACCCAGGAGTTTTACTTCTTTTCCTGATTTTCTCCCCCATCCCACTGGATGGGGGGGGAGTGAGTGAGCAGCTGCGTGGTGCTTAGTGTGCTTAGTTGCTGGCTGGGGTTAAACCACGACAGAGGGTTAGGCTAATACTTCTGCATAGGAAATTGTTTATTGCAAAGTTTCACCCCTTTGAACTTGGGGGGGGGGGGGAGGGGTCTGATCTTATATGTATGATCCTGCAGCCCTGTTTCCAAACCCACCTCTGGAACAGGCTGCCATACCACTATTCCACCTTTTATGTCTCGTTGTGACCACAGGGTAGGTTCCTTCAGCTTCAGCGTTGCAAACCACTTAGTCCAGCTGGAGTCTCTGAGGGCCTGTCTGCATCGCGCTCAAACGTTGGCTCATAAGCAACAGGGTCTGCTGGAGTTACCATTTTCAAAGAGTAGCTTGGTACAAATTTGTTTCTAGAAAAAGAGATTCATATGTGCCTGTGCTTCATGGGGGAGGTGTGTACAGAGGCTAGTTGTAAGTGCAACACCAGTCAAGTCATGCTTTAGTTGAACTGGCTTGTTGGTTGTGCAAATTCTGTAAAAAGGACTAGAAAGACTGGCAAAAAGGCATACAGAGAAATACTCTATTTTAAAAATAATTTTAATATTTTTTAATATATTTTATTTGCCTTTTTTTTCCCAAGGCGCACAAATAGGCAATGGTTTGACCTCATAGGTGAAAGAACGTTTGTAGCAAAAGCACTAAATGAAGTCATGAGAAATAACAACACATGTATGCTCCTGTTTTTCAAGTATTTTGATTTTTTTTTGTTGTTGTTTTCTAATACCTGTTTACACTCCACCAGTGAATATTGTCAGAACTACCAGCACATTAGGTCTTTAAAAATGCGTAACATGGGTTTAAATAATGTGCAAAGCCTGCCATTCATCCTTTGACAGTAGTGAACTGAATGTACAGCAGTTACAACATGCTGGCAAATTACAATAATAAAATAGTGATCAAAGTGTAATATTAAAGCTTTGTTCCTACAGAGGCTTAAGCAGATACTTAAACACACAGTAGTTTGGCTGAGGAAGGCTTAAAACAAGGCTATTTGTAGAACTTTTAATGTTTGAGATAGGTTTGTGGAATAAAAATACCTCAAATGCATTTAAGAGTAATTATAATTAACCTGCTAATTTAATAAGCAATATAAGGCCTTTGTGAAGCATGGAGAAATTATATTATATTGTTAAGACAATGTTTCTGTTACCTTAGGAATCCTGTTACAGTAGCTGAAGATACATCATAGGTGACTATTAATGAGGCTCTATGAGTATTACATTTCGCCACCTGGTGGCTGTTTTCTTTTTTTCAGCTTAGTACCAGAAACCCAGTGGAAAGCTTGTGCTGACCTGTTAGGACAGAAGGAGAAGTGGTGAGGGAACTGGAAGGTAGGGCAACTAGCAGTCAAAGATCTTTGACCTTCACCCAGTGTACAACAATGTGTTTTACAAATCATAAGGGTGCAGAGAAAAATCTGTAAAAGCAGTGAAATACTTTGTTGTAAAGCAACAGACAAACTAGATCGTATCTGGCGGTAGTCATTAAGTTCCAGGGGCCCAAAATATACCTCAGTGTGTGGTGCTAGTCCATAAAGAATCGTTTACCATTCTAGCTGTGTTAGTTGATGGTCATTGGCCATGAGTGTTAATCATCCTTATGGCAACATTGTAAATAATATAATTGGAGAAGGTAGTTTAATAATTATCTTCTCTTACATAGCTGATGTATCGATGATTTGGATGAGCATACAGAATAAACACACTGCCTGTAAACTCCCCAGACAGCAACCTGAGCCCTAGCACCCTAAAAAAAAAAAAGTTAAGCCCTTCTGTCAAAAAGACGAAAGCCACAAGCACAACACTGTACCACAGGAAAGGAGCCAGAAAGATCGACAGTGTCAGTAATTAGGTCCTAGAATAAAAGGAAATTTGTTAAGTAAAATTCCCAGATTATTTGAGGAAGTGACTCATATCCTAAGCTACAAAGAAAGGCAGAAAATCCCCCCAAATGGTCCCTGCCAGTTTGACCAGGGGGAAGTTTCCTTCTCTTTCTTGGTAGTATTCAGTAGTTTCTAGGACCAGAAGCTTTAATCCGTATGCAGTTGTGAGTCTGTAAAAGTCATTTAACTTGAATGCAGGATCAGACAAGAGGTAAGCGTTCCACATAAAAAAATGCAGGTGATGTCAGTCATTCACACTATGCCTAAGTGAACAAAATATGTGGGATTTCTTTAGTCATTCCTGTGTAAGCTTTGCTGGTTGAAGGAGCTTACATTTGCGTACGAAGGCAGACTAACTCTATAATAGCATTAGCCATATTATGTATTAGTTCTGTGAAATGGAATCCATGGGTTACAACACTAATATCAAGGTTGTAATTTCAACATATGAAAGTTTCCTTTACAGAATTGCATGGATTGTAAACACTGTATGTTATTTGGAGATTATTCTAGAGTGGTGTTATATCCATTTTCAAACATACGGTGTTTTTTTGTTTTTAAGCGTATACTTCCAATCAATTTCTTTTCTTCTAGTATGGTGAAGAAACGTTGTAATTTTGAGATATCCATCTCAATGTGAAGCCCCTCTGCATAGTACAATAGAGGTTTTAAGCAGGACTGGTCTTGGTAACTCCAAGGTCTGGCCTTGACTTCTTAGCTGCAGCAAAGCAGCTTTATCAGTCACTGCTGCTGAGTCCTAAACTGTCAGGAGAGGGCGCAGCCTTCCTAGAAGTCTCAAATGGAAAAAGGTATCGTGGTGTGTAAAGATGATTCAGAAAGGCTGTCTCCCAAAAAACTGCATGGTCTGGAGGCCCAGACACTCCTGGTTTGGGGGTTGAGGGTGGCAGGGAGAACTTATTACGGTCTACAGCCATGTCCTTCATAAAACTTAGTCATTCATAATTCTCAAGAAAATTGAGTATTTATAGGAAAACAGTTTAGCTTTTTATTTCTCATTTTGGAGTTTACAGCGTGGTTCCTGAATGTAACTTTTAGTGATACTAAAGCCGTACCGTATATTGTGTAGTGTAATGCAGAGTATCTTCTGAAAGATGTTGGATTGCTAGCAGTGAATAGTGCAGTTCTTTTTTCTTTTTTTTTCTTTTTATTTAAATTTAAAAAATACGTACAGTACAACATGGCTTCTGGGACTGCAAGCTTTTTGTGGCTTCCCCACTCAGTGTATGGGGAAGAAACTTGCTCTAATCAAAGACTAGATAAATCTTCAAACTTCAGGCAGTTTGCTTCCCTCTCTGCTGTGTCTGGCAATGCTGCTGATCAGAAAGAAACTAGATAGTCAGTTTCCTGAGAAATTACCATGCTTGATTTTTCTTTCTTTTTTCTTTTTAATTCACAATTGAATCAGACATTTGAAGATTTGAAATTACCTGTAGAATGAATTTAAAATGGTCTTTGGACGTACCAGATCATTTCATTTCACCAATGCCAAAGGCTTTCATCTCTGCTATTGTCAGAGCAATGCTAACTAATTTAAATTTTTCTGTGGAAATGAAATATAAAAAAAATCAAGCAAATTGAAAACAGGAAATCAAGCCATTGCAGTTTATCTTCACAGAATGTTTTGACTTTCTCCCGTCCTGACATGAAACTGAATTGGCACATTTCTCTGAAATGTTTTTAATTCAGTAAAACTGCATTTATCTTAGACCATTATAGCTGAAATAACCCCTACTACTGCATTATCAAGCAGAAAGAGCATGTCTGATTGAATTTGCCAATCAACCTCAAAAGCTTTACATGAAAATTGTTTGTGGCTATGGTTTCATAAGGTGGGCATTATCAAAGCTAGCTGAAGGAATAATATGTGCTTTCTGCTGGCTTCTAAATGGGCAACAGTTAGTAAACGAAAAATTCTGCAGTTACTGTTAGCTAAGTTAAACAAAGCTGCAGCTGAGCAGAGAATGAGCTGTTACTAAAGCAGCCTGTTACTAAACTCCACTGCTGATCTGTCCTTTGTCATCAAAAGGTGGTAAAACAGATCTATGTGCAGCTGATGCTTGTTTCTTTGAGCAGTGGTTGGTGCCCTGAGCTCCATTCAGTATCAGTGCAGACTGCCTGGCTCTTCCACAGGGCGCTGCAGAGCTCTTGTCTGTGTTCAGAGTTGAGAGAGCCAGCAGTCTCTCTTGGCCCCAGGGCATCCCCCAACCACATCAGAGACCCCCTTGTGAAGAGCCCGTCTGGGTCTCTAAGCTGGCTGTGCAGCAGAGGTCCTGAGGATCCCCATTCCCTGCAGTTCTAACAGTGCTTCAATTCCTGGTCCATGTGGTCTTCACATGTCTCTGCTGACAGTGAAAGGAGTTTGCTGAGCCAGCCTTCCTGTGCTAGGTGTTAGCTGTTATGACAACCCCTATGTGGTGGTCTCTGTTTTCTCCCAGGGCTGTAGTACCTCTCAAATCTTTTCAGAGGCTCAGAGATACTCTTCTAAACATTTAAAATACCCACATCTTCTGCATCACTGCTACTTCCTTTAGCATTGACCTCTGGGCATGCAGAATGACCAGGCACCGGTTTATCTTGTTTTGGGGATCCAACAAAGGTGTCTTAGCTTTTCCCAGCTCTTCAAGAAAGGGACTGTCTCCATCTGTTCTACTTGCAATGGCATAAAATATAAAACATTGTAATGTATGTTTTAGATGAAACATACAAATATGCTGTTCAGATTGCAAGTTTATTATTACTTTTTACAAATCTTCCTAGGTTTCTTTACTGGAGTCATAGTTACGAAAGTGGGAAGGAATTACTACATCTCTTGTGACTCACAAGCCATTAAAAATCCCGGAATTGTCCTTAAACAATCCTAAATGTGTTAACTACAAAGAACTCCATGTAGTTACAGAAACCAGATGAAGTGGCAGTAATTTTAGGTGGGTCTTAGAAATCTCCTACATCTGAAGGGCATGTAAGTTCTTTGATTTTTGGCTCAGGCTTATTTGAGCAAGGATAGGGTTGCTGACGCTCAACAGTGTTTGTTGGGAGGGTTTCTTGGTTTGTTTTGTTAGGTGTTTTTTTTTCTTCTGAGGAACTCCTTTCTGAGTCTCAACCATGTTTGCAGCTGTTTTGGAGTGTCTAATGAACATGCAGGCTTACATTCTTGACATATGAGGGCTACCCAATGGATTAACCAGCTCATGAATGTCAATACAACCCCATTTTATCTGCCATGGTCTAGACCACATCCTCAAAGTGGCAGAAGTTAATGACTTCAGTGTGGCAATACTACATGTACACCTGGTCTCAACCTATTTTTATATGTAACTTAGCAGCAGCATGTGCAAAGTGTATTTTAGTGTATGTACTTTTTAATGACAGCAAGGCTTGTCAGCAGAGGCAATAGACAAACCAATGTACCTGGCAAAAACTGGCAAGCTGTTGGCGGTGTTGGCATGTTCAGGTGTGAAGGAGATATAACAAACTTCAAGATGAGTGCAGACTGAAAACAATCTGACTTCAGCTCCTGTGTTACTCAGGCAATCTGGGAGGAAAAAACAGCTGACAAGTGTAGCAGCTCAGCAAGCTATGGACAGCCAAAATGATGTACATGCAACACATACTATTTCCTCCCAGGTCTGACAATACTTCCTTCTCCTAGAAGTTGGTATTGTGTACCTCAACTGTCAGCAGGAAAGCAAGATTTCTAGCTCTCTCAGTAGCAGGGCAAAGCTTTCCAGTGTGACTGTTTTTTCAGTACAGGCTTTAAATGCAGAAAGCCAATAAGAAAAGAAATCAAATTATTTGTTTAAAGACAGTCCCTTGCCTTTAAGAGGCATGGCTTTTGAGTTTTGTACATTTAAGATGAAAACTGCTAAAAATGGTTGAAGACCATTATTCTGTTTTAATGATCCAATTTATTGGACAAAGGTGAGTTGATTTCCATAGCCATCCTTCTTCCTTGTCTGTCAGCTCCCTTCTGTGATGACAGGGGTCAAGCAACTACACCCTTGCAGATCAGCTGGTAAGAAATTCTGAGGTACAAACTATGAACTCTGTGTATGTGATGGGCAGTATTACAGCAGTCTCTTGCATGCTGAGCTGTTCAGGGTAATAACGTACATGCCTGTAATCTATATTAACATCTATTTTAAGGCTTTTTTCATTTCTAAGGCATTTCAGAGGTTTGGTTCTTTGGGGGTTTTTTGAGGTTTAGGAATATTGAAACTTACCTCTGCAGCTGGTTTATATATATAAGAAGACCTGCAATATCCTGTTGTAATTGCACGAGTTCATTTCAAAACTATATGTCAACACAGTCAGTGAAATTCAGGTGCCTGGTTCAGATGTTTTGGACAAGTTTTCCTCATGAACCAATATTGTGTGACTGGCAGTGATGCATATCAATAAAAATAATTCGAGAATTTTTTTTCCAAAGATCATGCCCTTTTCTCTTTACAGTGAATGGCACAACGTCCATTAAACATAAGTGAAAGTAGGATTCAGTTCCAGGTTTTAAAATGGAAATGCCTGAGGTTTTTCTGGGTTAATGACAACTTCTGTCTCAAATGCAACTGCCATGCAAGGGAAGTGGTCCCTTTTGCAGATATTTGTCAAAATCCTTCTCATTGTCTTTCAGACTCATATCTGATGCCTGCTTTCAGTACCATGTATGTCAGTTTTATCCTCTGTTGTGTTTTTCTGCAATGGGTTTGCTTTCTTCATCTATGTTCATTGAGATGCAAAGCATCTGCTATGTAGGCACATGACAAGTGTAGATCTCAGAAAAACAGGATTGCTTTCTGGAAAGCTCTTATACGAGAAATATGTGAGATTGGCCATATCTGGTCCTAAACTACGTGACAGGCTTGTTGTCAGAGGCAAATTATAAACAAGAAGACAGAATCTAGAGAGAAAATACCATGTTCCAAATAGCGAAAATGTTTTTGAATGCTATAGAAGTACTGTCTGCCCCAGCTGCCCTGGAGTCCTGCATCCAATGGCTTTCGGCTGCACCAGCACTCAGGATGAAGCCCTCAGACAGAGGGGTCTGTTGGTCTCTGTGTGGTCCCCTGCTGTTGTCTCACAAGCAGAAAGAAGCAAGACTGAACCCTTAACATTTGTACCAAGAACAGGCAGAATGTGGGAAAGAGCAGGCAGAGGGGAGGGTGGAGCACTGGTCAGGGAAGGAAGCAGCAGGATGACAAAGACAGTGAGGCAGATGAGGAGATACGTCTGACCTCCACCTCTTCAATATCCAGGATCAGTCAGAGATCTCTTGAGAGCAGCTGAAACTGCTCTGTTGCCACAAGGAGAGCTAGGAAACATGAGATTAGGTAAATCTGTGTGCCTGAGCAATCTTTTTAAATTCACTAGGCTCTAAGTAGGAACCCTCTCTCTAAATCATGGCTAATTGGGTTTCAGTGCTGGGAAAAGGGTGCTGTCCCTGGGCTGGCTTCTTGGTTCTAGTAAGCAAATACAATCCCAGCAGGTTTATGTGGTATCACTGATGTCCTCTGCAAGAGCCCTTGCCAGGGAGCACTTCCCCTTGTGTTCCCTGTATCTCTCTGCACCAACCATACAGTAACTGCAGCCTGTGTCATTTCAAGGGAGCAGTGAGCTGCAGCCACCCCGTCTCTAATCTTACTGAACTCAAGGGGTGTGCATTAGTTGTGAATTTGGCTCACAGTTTTCAGTTTTTAACCACTGAACTGAAAAAAAAGTTTAATAAGCACAATAAACTTATCAATTTGTAGGGTCTAGTGCTTGTTGCAAGGAGCCTCGATTCCCACCATAGCTGAGAGAGGGCTATTTTCAGAGCACCAGCTTGGGCTCTGTACCCTCATCTGGCTGAAGATCAAATCTAGATGTTCAGGAATTCTCCTACCCCCATTCTTCCACATATGCAGTGCTAGTGAGTTGGAAACATGGCTCCAAACAGCACCAAAAGCACCAAGACCTGTCTTCCCAACACAAGCTGATTGCCAGATGTTTCAAAGGAGCAACTTTGTCTTGATTTCCCTGCATTTATGGAATTGTTTATAATGTAGGCCACAGTGTCTTTTCTTTCTGCTTGGTCAGATACAAGTCAGCAGTTCAGTGGATTTAAATGAAAGACCGATGGTGACTTACAGTTGGTTTGCATGGAAATGGCATTGGGCCAGTTGCCCGGTTGTGGAATGCTATGTGAGCAGAGCAGATATAATTATTTCCAAATTTGGCCACAATCCATATTTTATCCATATTTATCCATATTTTGCTGCAAAGGGGCTTGTCTCCTTCGGCAAGAAATCCCCTGGGCAGAGAGCATATCCTCAGTAACTCACTGTTTACCCCATACTGGGCGGAGTTTCTAACAAGTCCTCCTCTGTGGAGGAGCCAAGACGCATAACCCTTGCTAGTGATGCAGCTATCTCCCAGAATCAGGCCTCTGTCTCCTCAGCAGCCTGTCTCACTTAGGAAATGTTGCAGCTTATGAGATCATTCACAGTTCTCTGAGCAGCAACTAATTCTTGATACAAAACCTGTTGGCAATAGCCTGGATTTTTCGAGGAGCAAAGACTCCTGTGTGTATCATTATGTGGAGCAGGAGGGAGTTTCGGGAGCACTGCAGAGATCTCTCACCAGTCAGGTGCTTCTTGTTCTTATTCAAAGAGATGGTGGGATGTGAACCAGCTTTCGTTCAGAAATAATGTAGGCATTTTAGCACATGACTGTCCCCCCTCTAGCACATCCTCTTGTTCCTTCTTGGATCATTTTATCTGAACTGTGCTGATGGAACTCGATTGCTATCAGATGGCTCTTTGCAGAGTTGCTTCAGGGATGAGGAAGATGTGGACTGGACCTGCTGGGGTAGCTGTTGCAAACTGACCTGTTCTCTTGCTCATAGCCAGGCAGTAAGCGATGGATGGTGCATCCACTTCGTGGCTGCTGAACCACAAGTCTTTTGATCTTTTTTTCCCCGTATAAATGTCTTCAGATGCAGTTTGACAGCAGGTTACACTGAGATTTTTCCACTCTGCAGTTCTGCACCATTAAGATATGCTTAAATTATCCTACAGGCTGTACCTTCAGAGAGGCCTGTGTTACTTACACATCTCTGGTTTTGGCTGATGATTTATACGCTGTTACTAGCTAGGCCACTTCTCTGGAGAGTCCCCCTTTCTCAATCTGACAGGGGTGCATGCAGACAGAGCTACAACTTTCTGCTACCTAAAAAAATCCAGGGTGATGACCACCTACAAAGCATGACAAAGAGTTACTGTATGCTCAGGTTTGCCTTGGGGCTGGTTTGCTTTTACAGAGCTGGACCAGTTTCTCCTGAGTCAGATTCTGTTATATGCAAGCTACTGTGATGCCTGTAATTCTGTTTAAGAGTGGATCAGGTAGGTTTCTTCCCCCTTCACAATAACTACCTTGTTACTGCTCTGTTTGTTAATGTGTATTCTGGTAGCATTGCACAGCTACAAGCATGCCCCAGGGCCCAGTGCAGTAAGTGTCTGTGGTGTTTTTCTCTCTTGATTGTGTAGAAGGAGTCATCACTGCATTATATACTTATCTCTACAGCTTCTCAAGGCTCATTCTTGCCTGTGGGAAAGCTTCATGTGTGAAAAGTGTCAGGCCTGGCTTTCTGTGGGATATACTAGACCGTTACACCCTAAGCTGAAACGTGAACATTTCTTTTTCTGCACTAGGACTGATATGAGGGGGCAGATAGCAGTAGGTCAGAGCTGTGCTGGACCCCAGTCTAATGCTGGCGCTGGGTAAGGCTCTGCAGCGGTCTCCAAGTTTCCACTGGAAGTCAAAACTTGGTTAGAGAAAATACGATGGTGAATGAGTGAGTCCCATGAAGAACAGGAAATAATCTCTGCAGTTGTGGCAGCTAGTGCTAATGTGTGGGAAATATACAGCATTTGTGAGAGCTTTTGAGTACTGGTTTTATTCCCATGATTCTTTTTGACTGATCTAACACCTTGATGTTGAATTCAACCATTGCACCTCCCAGGAAGCAAACATCACCACTACAGGACCTTCTCTGGTGCACAAAGGTGCTGTTTGCATTTCTCATTGCACTGGTATCGCTCAGCTATGAAAAAACAGAATCGCTGTTTTACCAAGGCAATGGTTGCTAGAAGAGAGGCGTCTCCTAAGGGATTATAGGTGGTAAGTTGCTCTATTGGTAGAATGCAACAAGCTGCAGTGATACCTACCTAACATGCATATGTAGGCTTTGGACTCATTGTCATTAAAAACATTTTGAAGGTCAGGAATAAATCTGTGTGACTGCCTGCCTGTATTGACACTTTTCTTGCAAAGGACAAAAAGAAAAGAAACTGATGCCTGCTTTTTTGATGATTAATATTATTTGTCTGCATGAAGACTGTTTTCTCTGAAGCTTTTGTGCATGGTCTTTATAGCTAGTGGGCTGCTCCTGTGTAAAATTCCTTCAAAGGATACTCCAGAGGAGCCAGCTGCAATTAAACCCCAGAAGACTCTGTTCCAGTCCTTCTTTGGCATCTCCTTCTTTGACTTCCGTTATCTTTAAATTACATCCTTAGTGGTGTTGCTCTGTTGGAGTAAGATCACCCTTGCCTAGATCTTTGCCCATGGAAGGTTTTGTATAGCCCTAACCTAGTTAGGAATCTGAGGGGTTTCCCCTCGTTTCCTTGGGGTGTATTAAAATGGATTATCCTGATATGAAGAGTATAAAATAGGCAGAAGAAAAAAAAAAAAAGATTCAGGCTCTGAATCTCTAAGCTCCAAAGACCTCACCATCCTGAAGCCCACTGGCAATAAAAAATGCCTGTAAATGCAAAGTCTTATATCTCTGAAGTCTTCAGGTTTAACAAAATAGATGAACATATCATTGTCGTTCTGTTTCTGAAGTTCATCAGTCTTTAGCCCCAAAATCTTTGCTCAGTCATTAGCTGGACAAAGCAGAGAAGGAATTTGAAGTAAGAACAAATCAGGACTCCTGAGTTTAGCTAAGACTGCATATAACAATAATATTGTCTTAGAAAATGAAAAGCCCGTGTACTGCATCTGCTGAGCAAGGGGTTTCATGCCCCTGTTTTTCTCCTGTGTGCTGGCAGATTCACAAAATGGGATGCATTCTGACTGTAGCTAAATAAGCAGCTGGAGGGCTGTTATATCTGTGCAGAGCCATGGGCCTGTTCCCTTTCTGTTTTCAGGCACTCTGCCCATTCCCCCTTGTTTGTAAACGCTGCAGTCTTATGGGAGGGTGAGCAAGCTCACATACATCATAGCGTTGGTGCTAATTGAGACTGAGGTCAACAAATTGTTTCTGTCCCATTCCCCCAAAGGTGGTCACTTAATAATTAATACCTGGTATTTATACCTTTTGGTAAAGTGCTCTGGAGCACCTGTCAGGCTGACTCAGACTTTGTGTAGCCAGTGGTCATTCACCCATCTCTGGCATTTGGCCATTTTGGGGTGATAAAATGTAAGCTATGCACAAAACTGGCAACCCAAACCAGCTCGGGTCAGATTTGTTTGCTGCTGTAACCTCCTTTACATCTGTAGAGTACCAGCATTATTTCATTGAAGAGTAGGAGGCCACCAAGGAATGAAGGCTGAATACTGAAATCTTTAGCATTCCCAGTGCTGTTTGCGAAGAAACCCACCAGGCAAGAGCTATTTGGTAGTTTGGGTTCTGAGAAGGCGCTATTCTATGTCTTCCTTTATATGTCGGTGCTGAACAGTTCAAAAAGGACAGGAATAAAAAAAATCACCCTGCTCACTCTAAGCAAAATGGTAAGTCTGCTCTCTTGAAATACGACTCTGCTTTATCTGGTTTTACTTTTGGTGGAAGGGGAGGCACACAGTGTTTTCCTGTTGCCACCTGTTTCTGGCAGTGCAGGACCTGCTTGAAAGCCACTGAAAGTTCCCATAACCAATAATTACTTCGGATCTGGCTAATAAGAAACTCTGCTCTCAGCAATATGGAAAGTAATTATAAATAAATAAAGGTCACATGTTTATAGAGCTCTTTCCACATCATTTAGCATTTCTAGTTGATAGAGTGTATTGTGTTTCTTACTCCTACGTGTAGAAGATGTTTGTATCACCTGTGGGATGCTGAAGAGGGATGTTGTGCAGGTGCTGCCCTAAGTGCCTCAGCTCCTTCCAGGGCTTTTTATTCAGATCTCTTTCCAAGCCTGGCAGGACAGGTGAACCTCCTGTGGAAGCAGAATTGCAAGTGTTGTCTTTGTTGTGCGAGTGATGCATAACCCTCTGCCTTCAGCACTGAAAGCCTTTGCTGTTCTTCACTTTCTTAGGGTGGCAGTTTCCTTCCTATTAGCGGGTGCTTAAGGAAACATCTGGAGTCAGCTATCTGTGGCCTGTTGTTTCCAGCTCTCTTTGTTTTTTAACTTCAAAGGGTGTGTATGTGTGTGAAAGGGAGATCAGGCATCTACGTTTGGGTGTTTGGTAGAAGGCCAGTGTCCTCAAGGTCCTTTTATAAACTTTGGAGGTAAGGCCTCTGGAAGACTGTTCAGGGCATCAAAATTGTCTCTGCTAAATCATCCTTTGGAGAAGTATCTCTCTTTCTACTGCCTATACAGGGAACCCACAGAGACCAGAATGAATTTCCACAGCTGAAATCAGATGCTGCAGAAGGTGGCATGAATACCACTGCAGTTTCAGCTACTACTCACCCAATAAAAGGCTTCCAGTTTTTCCATTAATGTAGCCACTCAGCTCGCCTAAGCAAAAAAAGCCATCTTTGCGGAAAATAGTGTATTAAGCATCAGTCTTTATTGCACCAAATAGCTCTTTTAAATCCTCACCCTGGGAAGCTGTTGACACATGTTTGAGTCACTCTACCACCTTCTCCCAATAAATGCGTGTGTAGTTGTATTTGTGTATACTAGTTACATGTTGCCGTGGAAGGTTTGGCATGCTGATATGTATCTGCATGCCAACCATCACAGCCTGTGACTTCATGGCTATATATGGAAGTTCACCTGTGAAGGTATCCAGAATTTCCCTTTGAATCTGTTTGAGGTCTAAACCAAGCAGCTTAGAAGAGGGCAAGCGGAGCTACTACATGCCTGAGACAGGTGGCAGTGTCTGGCAGTGAAAATTGTGGCCTCCCTTTTGAAACCTGGTTCACGTCACCCTGAATGCTATGAAGGACACTTCTTCCTGCCATGTCCTCTCCAGAACAAGATGTTCTCTGTGGAGTGGTATGCTCTGAGAGGCCAGATCTGGCTACTCCCTTCCAGCACTGCAGGTAGAAAAAGATGGCTTGAACATAAAGGAAGCCACAAAAATTATTTGGAGGCTGACCAGAGGCAAGTGGGAACAGGCTGAGGAGATGGGGGTCTGTGTGGTCTAGTGCCGTGGCTATGTAGATTCAGTGTCTAAAATACTTTGTGGGGAGAGAATGACATTGAGGGAGTCATTGGCTGCAGTTGACTGAGGGGGTGTGTGTGGGGGGTGGACTGAAGGCGAGGTGTAGGAAACCTTGAAAGCACACATTTCAGCATAATTAGAGGCTTTTCTGAAATTAAGATAAAACTTGATATGCAAAGTCTGTACACTTGGATTTCACGTTGCACTGTAGCCCCTGGAGTAGGTCTTTATCTTACATTTACATCAGGATGTTAGGCAATATACCACCACCTGCAATTTAGTTTGACTGTGGTGACTGTTAATTCTTATGGTGTGGATTGAAGCCATGTTTTAGAAAAGTTTCCAGTCTGTTATTTGGTCATTAGGTTGAAAAGGTCTGTGTACCTTGAAAAAGGTGATAATAAGCATGATGAAAGTGTATAGGAAGCTAAATAATACTGAGAAGGTAGTTTAGGGTCTTCTCTTCATTCATCCACCTATTAAAGGATAAAAGGGCATATAATGAGGTAGAAGAGTGGTACATTGAAGGCAGACAGGAATTTTCTTTGCATGGAATATATTGCCATTCATGAACAATATCAGCATGCATAAATATAACAGGATCCTGAAAAAGAGCAGACATTTAATAGCCTCCAACACCAATTGCAATTGCTGCAATATCAGCGATAAATACATAAAATTCAAGACTATTGAGTAGGTTTCAGACCAGTTCTACTTAGAGAATTGAAAGAAAAGTCTGTCTGGGGCCAGCTATGCTATAGCTGTCTCTCACAGCATGCTTTGTGCTGTTCTCCAAAACACATTCCATTTAGCACAGCCAAAGACTGTGAACTACTTGGACTGCCTGTTTTATCAAGTGTAGTAGTCACCATGCTCCTGTGATGGTCTGTGATCATCAGTTTATTTATATTGAATACAGCAACAGTCTACTGAAAGATACCTGGTATTCTGATGCTTACCTGAATGACTGCTGAATGCTTCAAGTGTACATTAGTTATTTCTTCTACAGGTGAACCCATGATGTGCTCTGCTTAGACACTTGGGTTGGCTCTTAGTGGAAAGGTTCAGACCTTGATCGGTCCTGTACAACTGCTGTCTAAACCAGCCCAATGACAGGACTGTTAAGCTGGCTGATACTATTCCCAGAGAGTCTGAAACAGCTTCTTCTGTTTTACAAGACATATAAATGCTTTACAAGACATGCAAGTTCCCAACAGGTGCTGCTGCACATCTGCTCTGCACAGGCAGCTCCTGGCTGCCTCCAACTGACTCTGCTTACAGGCAACTTGGCCCTACCAACTGTGTGCCTGCATCTGTACAGTTTTGTGCCCAGTAATAAGCCTTGTACTTCTGCAATCTTGATGAGATTTAGTGAGCCAGGGACCTCTGTATCATGCTCTGTTGTGCAACACAGGCACCCCAAACACTGCTAGCTGGCAGCTGAGACCCAGGATTGAGCCCTTGAAGGATGTCTATAGATGGCCATCAGTTCTCTCTACTGGTACGGAGATGTAATTTCATGTGTTATGGGACCAGGTGAGGCAGGAGAGATATAGACACTCTGAGCTGCAAATGCATCATTTCTTCATCCTGGAAAGTGAGATTCTGCTTTTTACCAGCTTCTCTTTCACACTGGCCGATGTGAGCCACACAGTTCTCAGAGGACACTCTTAGAGGTAAAAACACTGTGCTTGTCAGTTGTTGAACTTATGCGTTGTTCATTGCTGCCCTTTCCTCCTACCCCAAACAGTGAAATGTTTGCTGGCACTGTCCGGGAATTCATCTGTTGGCATTTTAATATGCATGTGTATGATCATCCAATTGCTACAATTAGACTGTGGGAATCTTGTTTCTAAAAATACACCAATCTCTGCTGCTTTCCAACACTAGCACAAGGTAATGTATCATGTTCCCTAGTTGCCAGTGTCACGCAGGATGAAGGTAATCAATACAGCTGGTAATACATAAAGACAACAACAATTATAATTACAACTGATTTCCCTTTCACTTAAAAACATCATCTTCCAGCCCACATTATCACAGCTTCAGCTGCACAGTGCATTAAAACAATCATGTGCTTCCCTTTGCTACATAGACTCCTTTTGAATAGCTCAGAAAGGCTAGGTTTGTTATGGGAACCTTAAACCAGTTTATACTCTAGCAGGTGCTCAGTTGCGATCAATCAGTGTATTTCCACGAAAATCGAGAGAGATCTACCTGTTTGCATCACTCAGGTTGTAATTGCTGTATTTTGTCTAGGGAAATATGTGTGCACATCATCTTTTGAATTTGAGGTGCAGCAAACAACTCCCTGCTAAGAAACCTGATCTTCCATGTTCCAGCTTCTCTGCTGGATTATTGAAATTGCAACTGAAAGCACTGTGAGTCAGTGGAGGCTGCAAAAAATTGACAGAATGCCATTTAATTTATACTATTTTTAAAAATCTTATTTTGGAAGGATTTTGCATTACAGATAGCCCCTCTGATCCCAGAGGAGCTACTCAGGTGTGTAGCATTACTTAACCTTACTGTTGTATGTTCTGGCCCACAAAAACATGTCTGCCTGGTGAGCAAAGGAGGGGACTGGGGAGCCTGAACTTCAGTGTTCTAGCCAAAAGTCACAGTGGTGAGACATGAAGTGTGTGCAAATCAGTATATTCCAAATTATAGCACTGGTTGCTGAGAAACTGTTGTTACATTTCTGTTCTTCCTTCTCCCTGCCCATAGAATAACAGCAGCAGTACTAGAAATGGCAAGGAGCATTCATGAATTAACACAAATTGTGAAGTTTGTCAGTGCTTTGAAGTTCTTCAGTGAGCAGTGCTCAAAAAAGTACACCTTGGTAGGTGTCTGTAGAGGACACAAAGGTCTGAAGCCCCAGGAGAATTCCTCTGGCTGTGGGGTTTCCAGCAATGGTTCTGTCTCATGGAGAGGACCAGCCACCCCTGAGAAAAGGCAGTGGAAATGGAGGGGAATGGATGTGGAAGCTGTGTTCTGCACCCATGCAATAATCCAGAGCTGCTCCCAGCTTTGCCCCTCAGAATCTGTTTTATAACCACTGTAGCTCATTGAGCCTTTCTTCCAAAAATGGGGTGTAAAAGGAACCCCACTATCCTCATTGCAGCCTTTGTACTTTTAAATTAAAATATTTAATTTTCCCCTGGAGATTTTAGCGAATCTGTTGCTTTCCCAAGAATGTTTCTTCTACCTAGAGCCGTATTCTATCCTTAGTTCTGGGCCGGATCTCTTCTAGACAGTGATTATCTTTCACATTGAACAAACAATTTCTTAGAGAGCAGCCAGGAAAGAATCCTCTTTGCTTCTTCGAGCATGCAGTGCTGGAGCTGCTACTGTAGCTTGTCATACATTACAATACTGTCAGCACTGGCTTTTCTCCCATCACAAGGGTTTTTGGAGCCAGGCAAAGGCAGAGCCACTGAGCACTCTCGGAAACCTCCAGCATCTCCATCAGTGCTTGGCAGCAGGCTGCTGCACAGAACAGAGATCTGCCTCCCTGCTTGATTGAAGCAACACCTACCCACAGCTTCTGGGCACCAAGGGGTCATGGCTCTTTGCTGTTAGTATTAAATTGCCTAGTACTGAAATCTTCCTCTTTTCTCTGCTGCTGAGATTTACTGTTCAGCTTCAGTGAAGTTTTTCTAATTAACCAGGCTTTTGCTCCTACCTTTCAGAGTTGCAAGGAAGCCCTGTTCTGCAAACCAGGAGTCAGTGTAGCTCTGTTTCACTGTCGCTTCTGACTGCTGAGGGAGACTTTGAGGTCTTTTTCTGCCTGCTGGGACGAGAATTGCTGAAAGACACCTCCTTCTCAGGGTCTTTCACAGAATGCGCCTCCCCCCGCCATCACAGCTCTGGTCTAGCAAGGCACCAGTGTTGAAACTGAAGCCTCAAAATCTGAACAGGATGAGAAATGTGTAACTTTTGGAGAACGCTGGAGCCGACGTGATGTTTCAGAGCCAGCCTCTATTCTTAGAGGAGTGGTGAAAGTCATAATTTAAAAATAAGATCTAGTGCAGTGCTAGCAAAGAGTCATATTCGTGGTATTCCTGTGAGTAAATCCCTCAACATGAATTGGCTTGACTTCAAGCTCGGAAATACTCCACCAAAATAAGGCCCAGCTGTGAGGCGTCTGTAGTACTGATCTGAATGGGAGAGAAGTACACATGGCACTTGCCATATCAGGTGCTCTCAGTGGAGTGGGCAGCCCCTTCCCTTCCTTCCCCCCAAAACTCATGCCTGCAGTTTACTCCGTATTAGAGGTCAAACAAGAGCTTTTCAAGGGCCTCTACATGAGTTAGCCAATGCAAGTGGTGAAATTTAATGTTTATGTTCTCCCTTTTGAAAATCCCCCCAGGCACTTAGGCGGCTGCTGTTCTGCTGTCTAGTGGGGACTAGATGCTGCCTTTATACCATTCACAGCCATTTCTGGTTTGCATCTAGGTTACCTAATGCTGTGTTTTAACTTGGAATCTCTAGATGTCTTAACATACCTTCTTTTAGGTGTGTATAGTAAACAAATGGCCAGTTTCAGGCTGGCTTTGAGCAGGGATGGCCACAGATCCATGCTCATGGGTTAGAGCTAGGATGAACTGTGTGGGGAGCATCTGATTCATAGTCATTTTATCAGGAGAAAAAACCCAAAACTAACTGTATTCAGATCCTGTTCATCTGCTGCTTCAGTGCTGTTTGGATTTTGAGGTTTCCCTCAGAAACCTCACTCATTTTTTACAGCCACAACTGGATGTAGGGCATAATCCTTTCCCAGTTGGGTCATGCAGAATTTTTCCACTAGCTTTAACTGAAAGAAGCTGAGACGTTAAAGTTTCCTCTTGCACTTACTCAGGTCAATGTGAACTTTAGTTAGGATTGTGCCAACAAGTAAAACACTGGATCTCATAATAACATGTCTCTGGAGCTGATCTGGTGGTTTTACTCACCATGTAACCCTCACCCATGAATCCAGTCCCACCAGAGTGAACTGAAGCGCATGTGTGTGTTACTCTGCTGACAGGCTGTTTTATCCTATGCAAAAGTGATCAGCGATCTGTGTCTCATGGCCTAGCCATAAGGTCTGAGTTGTGTCTGTTAACTCCTGAGGCTTAGACTGCCCAGTGATGTCAGTGGGAGTCTTGCATGAGTAAGCAAGCTATTCTTTCCTCTAATGAAGTTATTTGATTGTTCTGTATAATGCATTTAAACTGTAAAGGAGTTTAACACAAGCTGCTACCAAAGCTGCACTAAAGTTTCACACTACAGTTTTATGAGGGAAAGAGTTAGCTACATCTGAAAAACAGAAGATAAAAGAAGCCAGAAGTTAAAGAAGTCAAGAGGGTGTGTAATGAGCATTAATAATTCAGATAAAAGACAGAACAACCTAGTGAATATTTCACATTTTATTGTTATTAAAAGTTCATTATGAAATTGGCACAACACATAAAAATAGCATATTGCTATTATTGCCTAGTCTTTGCGTGCACACCCTCACTCTTTAAAAGCAGAAGCTAATGAATGTAAGACATTTCATTGGCTAACTGTGAAACCAGTGTTAACTGCAGCAGAGAGAGGCTGTGCTTTCTGTTGACTCTATCAAATGGATCATGCAGACAGAAATAGTCCTCTATTCATATTTTAAAATAAACTCAGTTTTAGAGTATGCCCCAGCTGAAAATAACTGGAGAGGGAGAGCTAGAAATACCCCTTTTCTTATGGACCTATTTCCATGAAAGTCAAAGGGATTTTTGCCATGGGTTTTAAAAGCAGCAGGATATAGTTATTTGTTGACAGACAGATGGAGAGGCCTAGCAACAGAAGCTAGGGAGGACCTGTGGCAAAGTATGAGTTTATTATTTTGATCTTGCACATGCTGCTCAATCTCCTTGTTTTAGTAATTGTGTATGTTCGTAACAGCAGTGATTGCTGGGAGGAGCTGGGAGGGTGTATCAAAGCCAGATAAAGCGTCTGCAGCTCATTTTTTCTCCCCATTTGTGTTGGCCTTGGTTCTAACCCCACACACCATTCATTGCAAAGTGACTTTTACCTGTACGGTTTCTGATCCACATGAAAAAATCAGAACAATACCCAGGATTACAAAAAATCTCACCAGGTCACTAACTGTTCCTACACTTGTGTAGCTTTTCTAACTTCTGTGCTTATCACAGTGAGCATTTAGGGCTGGCCTCAGCCTGACTCTTGTTCCTCATACTGTCTTAGCAGTTCCAGGGGTGCTGGGAGGTTGCTTAGAGCTGCCACTAACTGGCTCAGCAGAATTGTGGTTTTGCAGTTTTCCCCATGGAAGGGTCCCTGTAACCAGGCCCAGTGCAGAAGGCAGCGCTGTAGATTTCTGTGGGGAGCACTTCTCGTAGATGGGAGGCAAGATGAGCCCCACATCAGATACACTGCTTGAATGTCTGTGGGGAAGAAAATACCTTAGTGGCATGGCTACTCCTAAATTTTCCTATTATTTATTTGGGAGCCTCTTTTAAAGAAGGCGAGTAGGAAAATGAACCCATTCATGCCTTCCAAACTTGTAAGCAACACTGTTTTTTTGCTGTGTGTCCTGGTATGGGGTTGCAGAAGGTGGCAGCTAGCAATGTGGCAAATGCCTATCCCTGGGAAACTGTCATGCAGCTCCACAGCCTGTGCTCTTCGCTGGCTCTGAAATGCCCACTGCCTCACTCTGAACTCATGCTCCATTAGGACTACAGCACATCATGCTACCCCAACCCTACTACCAAGCTTGGGAGTGCTGTGGCTACTCTGTTCTTGTTTCCTCCACAGTGAATAGTTGTAGATCCTGGAAGATAAAAATCTCAGTGCTGCTCCCTTACATTAAAATCTCAAGGCTTCAGTCTCAGCCTCATAGCAGGAGAGTGACAGGGGTGGAAAGCTGGCACAGCAGAATGGTGAATCAGGCTCTCCCTTTGGTTTTCAGGCTGTTTACTCAAAACAGCCCTTGAGAAAGATGCTATGCCTCAAGCAGATGTCACATTCAACCGGTTTAGCAATATTACGCTTATTTCTTCTCAAGCTAGTTAAGGGGGGGGAGGGAGAATATAATATATGTTAGTGCAAGTTCACATAGACAACATATGAATATTTAGTACAAAATGTTCTTTCAAGGTGGGGCAAACATGTCTAATTGTGACACAAAAAGAAGGTATTTTGTAACATTTTTAACAACTTGGCTGTGAAAAAGTGTTTATGTGAAATATGTTTAGACACAGACTACCTCACATGATACTGAAGTATTTCAAGGCTCTTTCTGAGTAGGCTATAACCTCTTTTTTTTTTTTTTTTTTTTTAAATTAAATCAGCTTTATCACAGCCAATTCCGAACACAACTAAATAATTTGGTCATGGTGTTTTGGTTGGTTTTTTGCTTTTTCCTCTTTGGAAAAAATAAAGCTATGCTAAGTTGAGTGATTCCACTCTACATGGGTTTTACCCATTAAAGGCTTCTTTCATTTCAGAATTAATTCCCTCATTCAGAGGAAACCACAGAAATATTCAGCTAATAAATTCTAGCATAAGATCTCAAAAGTTGGTTCACACACTCAGTCCTGAAGAATTGCAGCTTCCAGGAAGCTCACAGACTACTTGTCCCTACTGAAAAACATTTTGAAGGCCTGGCCTAATTTCTAAACAGCCTTATTTCAGGTCTAGTAGGGCTTATATCCAAAATGAAGACCTGAATAATCCCTAAAGTGTGGAGACCAAAAAATTCAGATATAAATTATGCAGCACAGTCTCCCATCCTAAACAGTTGTATTTGGCTCAAAGTCCAACTGAACAGAAACATCTAAGGCCTCAGTTTTCTCTGACTTACACTGCACATGGAAGTGTTCAGCAGTTGCTTCTGAACACAATCAGCCAATGTAAGCCAAGGGAACTGCCCTTGGTTACATAGACATCCTTCTTTTGCCTGCCATAGCCTGGTACTGCCCAAGAGCAAAAGAAAAATAAAAAAGGCTTCCAAACTGGTGTTAGACAGACAAATAGATGTGGAAGCCTTAACTGTGACTTTCTGCCCTTTCCTGAGCTCTCAGCCAAACCACAACCCATCAGAAGTGGGTTCACAGCCCTTCTTGCCTCAAAGCCTGGCTCAGAAACCACAACAGGGCAGAATCAGGTGGTGGGTGCCGCAGCTGGTGGAGTTATGCAAAGGCAAAACCAGAATCAAGTTCAAAAAAGCATTTTCCCGAGACAGAAAACTACTGGAGCAGAAACAAATGGGAGTGCCCAGCACAGTGGGTGGGAACAGAGGCAAGGCAGTATCACTGAGCCCTTACTCCTGACAGAGAGGCCACTGATACGGTCCTGCATCAAGTTCATCTCGGCATCCCTGGCATAGGCACTGTGCTGTGCTGAGCCTGTGCAGGATAGCAAAAGTCTGAGGGCTGTGCTAACCTACCAGGAATCCCAAGCGGCTGAAAATTCCAGTCAGCCAAATTGCTTTTTCTGGGCTACAGTGAAGGCAAGGAGGGGAAATCTCCACTGGCGTGCTGTAAGGGAGATGATCTCTTTTGGTTTTGTGCTACTCTAGGGTCATGGTGCTACTTCCTCTCTCCAGCCTCCTACTTATGGCCCACTGGACTAGCAGGAAAGCCTCAGGCAATGGCACTGCATCAGCAAACCTGGCTTTACATATCTAGCTGGAGAAAGTGCTAGGCAGGGGGGTGCTAAATATCTCTCCAAACAGAATTCATCTTCTGCCTGCATCTGCTTTGGAACCATAAAGCATTTCCAAGCTGGAGAAAAATCCAAACACCTCATGTAGAAGCACCTTTCCCTTGGATTTTTATTATCATCATTTTTAAGAATATATTTTGTACCGAAACACTGTCAGCATTCTTTATACAATGGAAAATGACACAGTCATCATGTATAATGTAAAGAGTAAAAACAGAGCGAGACAGGAACATTTCATATCAAGATTCAATCTGGAGTACAAATAGAATCTGATGTACAACTTAAAAGCCACACACCAGATAAAAAGATCATCTGGAAAACAACAGGTTCTCTCTTAATTTGGAAGGAGGAGGAAAAGTCAGGGAATGTCAATGTTAAGGCTAAAAATTCCATTTTTAACTTACACTTTATAGGTGGCAACCTGATTCTTAACTTGGCTGCAGCAGCAGCGACAGCCCCCTGGCTTTACAAAGAGATTTGCACTTGCATGAAATAAGAATCAGGCTTCTATGCTCAGAGGACTCTGATTGACCTCAACAGGCTTTGGACTAGAGCCACAGTTGGAATTTCTGCTTGCAGTCTAAGGCTTCTTAACTGCAGGCCAAATTAGCGCAAAATGAGGCTTTGCAACTGGCATTCTACCCTTAACTTTGGATATTCCAGTTATGGTTGCTTTAAACCACAGCTTTATTGCAGGTTTAACATAGTTCTGTGTGTGAGATTCTTCTCTCTCTTTTTTTTTTCTTAAATACTGTGCTACAAAAGATCTTTTTGTATTCTGTGTCTTAGAAAGTCCCTATATTACATGTTTTCAAAATTGCCTAAATATATATTTATATCATGATTATAAGTACTCAGAAAGACCTGCTACAGTCTATTGTGAGCAGCCAAGGAAAAAAGTGTATTTAGTCCTAAAGAAGTCAAGAAAAGTGGCTGTGTTCATTTATAGTGTAGCACAATGACTGTGTTTATACAGCTATACCTACTATTTAAAAAGCTACTTGAAAAGTTATTATTCATGTGCAGTAGCTGATTTTCAAGCATTAATAACTTGGCTGTCTAGACAAGTTTTAATTGTCATATCAAAGGCCAAATATGTTCTCAAACAAGTGCATAAAATCTCCCATCTCCCCTGCAAAGAGGCTGGTTCTCTTTCTGAACTGAGAGACTGCCAAATTTAACTTTTTCTCAGGTTATAAAAGCACAGTTAAACCTACAAATTTGCTGTTTAAGGTTTTTAAAACAGATTGACTTTAACTCAAACCTATCCTGTGCAGCAAAGTTAGTAAGCCCTGAAAAACAGTTTCTAGTGTATATGCAGAGTTCCCCCCACACCCACCAACTACCATGCCCACATTTTCCCAGGGCCTAGAGGGCTCCATTAAAATGTAACTACATGTTTGATAGGAAACATGTTTTTTCAAGAACGATATGTAAAGTTTACCCAAAGAACCTAAGACATTTTGTACATTCAAAATGTTTACACTTTGCTGTTCTTAACCATCAGTAAGATTGTTCATTTTTACTAATAATACATATGAGTATAAATAAATAAACTACAGGTAAGCTTTAAAAATTGTATTAACAATACATTGTGCAAAAACTTGTAACGATCTACATTCTATGCAAATACCCTGACTAAAATATACAGGCTGTGTCCTCACACCCTCATTCAGTTTTTGCACAGTCCTTGGGCCAAATCAGCGGCTCAGAGCAATCAGCAAAATTCCATTGCAAGCCATGGAGGTAATGCTGATTTACAACAGCAGAAGAGCTGGCCCCCAGATGTGTGCAAAAATCCCACAGAAATCAGTAGGAATTGTGCTTGACTAAGGAGTAGACAGTTTGATTGTACCCCGTTAAAATGAGTGGGAGTTTTGCCATTGATTTCCATGGGACCAGGCTCAGGCCCCTGGTAAGGACATCAGCACGTGGCCCTATGTTGTGCTACACTACTCCACTTCAGTGCAGAAACAATATTTGCAAAAGAAAAACTTTTTTTTTGTTGTCACTGCTGTTCAGTAACTGGTTTTAGCGCTGCATTTCAGAAAGTGCCTTTCTGTGAGATTTGAAACAAAACTGCAAGTCTTTCTGAATCCATTCCAATTTGATTATCCAGCACAGGTGGGCTATTTTGATCCAAGAAAAATGGCTCAATGTCTATTAACCAACAATGTTCTTCATTAGGATAAACAACAGCCCGGTTCATTGGCACAGGAGTGAAGAACTGCATGCGGAAAAGGAACGGGGCAGCCTTCCTACCATAGCTGTGTCCAGAGCCGGCTGTCGCTTCTCCAAACGGACGATGGCACCTGAGCCGGTTTGGAATCTGCAGTCCTAACAAGCTCAGCCAAGTTTTGTAAGCTGAAGATCTCCATTTATCTTTATCGTGTCAATTGCTGACAGTGTTTCAATACGATGGTAAAAATCAAAGAGCTGATGTCCATCCACAAATATTCTAAAACGGGGATGCTCGCAAAGTATCTCAACCTGTAAAAAAGTAAAATGATGAAGCATGTTGTTCACAGTGTAACTGGGAGGTTATTTCACAGAATACAAAGAGCACTCCATTAGCCTTTAAGTAGCATTGGTGTGGTTACACAAATTGCTACTTACCTGCCATGTAACAGCCAGGGCTGAGACCAGTTTGCCCCCATGACAACAGTTACACCGTGATGGATCTGCTCTTACTTCACAGGGACATGAATCCAATCTCACACTGTTGTGGTGGGAAGGAGTCTGGAACCCAGTCCCACTGGCATCAGGGAGGTTTCGCCTCTTGGAATAATGCCAGAAACAGAGTCAAACTGCTAATTACAGGGGGAAGAAATTGTATTTCCAACCCAAAACTTGCATTCCCTGCTACAGAAATTTTTTTGCTGCAGAATGAGGGGGCAGTTCCCTCTGCAATGCTTTCCACACTTCCGTTAATTTACTGGAAGGGAGTGAACATGAGAGGAGGGATGGGTTTGCTCTCCCCTCCCATACATAGTCACAGAGCTGCTGCAGAACTAAAAGCCTTCACTATTGTGGCTGCAGACAGCCCAGGACTCCCTGTTGGACTGGACTCCATACTGGGGCTGCAGTGAGGGAAATGGGGTGCAAGGTGGCTTGAATTCAGCTAGATGGTTCGCACAAGGCACAAACAGGATCAGGGAGGGACACAGCTCATCCCTCCTCCTTAGAGTCCAGCAGAAATGCTCTGGAAAAGCAACAAAGCCTGGAGCTGAACAGGCTTGGACAGGCTGGGAGACTCCTGATGTTAGGGGTGGCTTGAGAAGGTGCCCTGTAGTTAAGCTTTGCTGGAGCTGCCCCGTCAGGAAGCAGGCATATGAGGGCACAGAACGTATGCTTCTTGTACAAGCCCTCAGAGACCTCCAGGTCTGGACAGGTTAAGAAGAAAATCTGCAGGGAAGCCACATGTAAATCCTGGGTCATTTCAAGAGGCTTGTAGTCTGGAGTGAAGTGCTGCTTCCAGGCACTTGACTCTGCTGCTATTGCAGCATATAAAAACGGGAACGGGGCCAGTGATAAACTGACTGAGCCAAAGCCCAACTGACTTAGGGCACGTTGCACTGGGATAAGTGGTAGCAGACAGTCCAGGAAAGCTTAAGCTCCTGGGGACCTGGTAGCATACCACGTAACAGGGAAGCGCCTGTGCTGCCGCGTAGCTCCTGTGTCACTGCGGCAGGTGCATCCAGCCTTAGGCCTTGTTATGTAAAAGATATGGTTAGCCTCAACACTGCTTATGATCCATTTTTTCAGATCACCCTGGGCCACGCCAGAATGATAATTGGACTGGATCACAAGTAATTGGCAAGAACACTTAATAGTCTAATTTATTCACTGAGAGGGAGACCATCAAAGATACAAAGTCAATTGGGAGCCTAAATTCCATTTGTGCATTGGGGAAAAAAGGAGGGAAAAAAAAGAAAAATAACAACACCCTTTCTACAGTATCTCATGCCAAACATGCAATATTGCTGTCCTCTAATGTCAACTGTCGTTAGTGGGACACCCACAAAACATGCTCTGGGTAATTCGTCTGGCTTGTCTGAAGGCCCAGCCACCACCCACTGCAGCAGGTAGTATAACCCTCTCAGCCAGAGCAGGACCAAGCCTCCAAGCCCTTTCAAGTGCATTTCCCACACGCACCAAAGGGTGTTGCCAGTTCTGATGGGAGAGTTTGTAGAAGCAAGTAGAGCGCAACCAATTCACAACAAACCCAGTCATAAACACCCTCTCAAAGCCCAAGCATCTGGGGAGACGGTGAGCTTTTGGGGCTGGGGGAGATTATCTTGGGGGCAAGAAGGATTAAGAGTTTGGCAGCTGGTCAGAGCATTGGCATTTAGCAGAGGGGCCAGCGAGGTTTCATAAGAGGGGCGGGGAGGAGGAGGAGGAGGGTTTTTCTGGGTCATGGAGAAAGCATGCAGCCTTTTTTCGTCAACGTTGTGAAGCTGCTGAGAGAGAAGCAGCCCTCTGCAGCTGCATACTTTGTTAGTCCTGATTTGCAAAGACATCTTCATATAACCATAAACACTACAGATGGGAATCTGCTTCTAGATCAATCCAGTCCATCCCTTGCACCACAACATTTCCACGTACACCATTTTCAAGTGAATACAGACTTAAATTTGACCGGAGGTTTAATCCCAGGGTTCAGAAAAGAATACCACTATTGCTTAGCTGTTTAATCTGCTAACACGAAGGGCTATGGTAAACCTCAGCATAACATCCCTGGAGACAAAGGATGAACAAGATCCTTATTAGCTGCACTAAATTGCAAACACTATATCCATTAAAAAAACCATCAAAACATATGGCAGTCCCATGGAGTATTTACATTCTCCAGTAATAACTTGTAATGCGCTAATAACATAGAGGTACTTTTTAATTTATAGCTATAAAACTAAGCTCAGGAAGTGCACTTCATCACACAGTATTACAACCTCTGACTTGTCATAGCACCCCAGTCAGGCGTTCACAGCCCCATCTGAACTGCCTGCAGTTACACGCAGCAGCGGGATCTCCACACAACTTCTGATCAATACAAACAAACAGGCAACCAGTGTCTCAAACAGAGAAGCGTGGGCTACGCTGATTGCATGAGAGGCAAGTTGGGTTCTGTTGCGACTGATCAAATTACACTTATATCAGATATGGCGCATGCCTCTGTCATTCTGGTACTCACCCTAAAAGGTTGGTCCGGTATAAATGGAAAGTAAGGAATAGATGATTGCTCTTCCCCCCATTCTCCTGCTACGCAAGAGTTTCTGACAAACTGTCTGTCTGTAAATACGGCTTTCAGTTCAATAGCTACATCCGCAGGAGGATCTTCCGACTCCCCGCAAGTCAGACTGATGCCAAAGCTGCAACACAAACAGAACAGCTCTCATTCAGCCAGAAACGAGCAAATAAGCCCCAAATGCCAGCGGTCTCATTTCTCAGCTTATTAAAACCACTGACGGTATAGCAGCACAGGGGGGTGATGGCTCAGCTCATTCAGGGAATGCTCTGAAAGCTCAGCAGGGACAAGAACATGGTTATAGCATATATATATATATATATATATGTGCGTTGTGCAGATATGTGTGTATATACATATATATGCTCTATACGGTCCTTTACTCCCAAGTGGAATGTTGGGAAACAGAATCCCTTAAAGAAATGCCCCCTCTATGGGTCAAAGGAGAAATCAGCACGCTATATTTAAAATGATAAAAATAATCCCTCTCCAGAAAGGAGGGATCCGTGTGTACGTGTGTTTGTGTGTGTGGCCTCCTCCCCCACACCCCCTCCCCAGGCCCAGCGCCCCCGGGGCGGGCAGCCCTGCCCGGGTGTTACCTCTCGGGGTTGAGGTCCACTATGCCCATAACTAAGATCTTCTTTCCCGGCCTCATTCCTCCTTTGATGTGCCCACAGAAGGGGACGATCTGGAAAGGACAGGGGGGAGGGTGGCGAGGGTCAACTCGGCATCAGCAGCGGCCGCCGTTGTGCAGCCGGGGGCGGAGGGGGTAAAGGGGTTAAAAAAAACCAAACCGAATAACCCCCCCCAAAACCCCAGATAAAGGTGATTTACCAGGCGAGGGAAGTACACATCAGCTTGCACCGGGGATCCTAGGGAGTTGTTTAAATGCCCATCCTCTATTTTCTGCAGGTAAAAAGGAGAGCGCTGAGGCAGGGGCAGGCGGAGCCCCTCCCGGCACCCCCGCCCCGCAGATGCCTGCCGTGGGGGGCCTGTCCTGCCTACCCCAGCCCCAGCCCCAGCCCCAGCCCCGTCCTCGGTCCCCGTCCCGGAGCCCCGGGGAGGGGGCAAAGCGGCACTCACCAGCGCGTCCCGCTCGGCCACGGTCCCCGCCATCTTGTGGAAGCGGCGGCGGCGCTGGGGACGGGGCGGAGGGGGACCGGCGGGGGCGGGGGAGACAGAGGGAGAGAGGGAGGGGGGCTGTGTGGCAGCCCCGGCGGCCGAGGGGCAGCGGTGGAGCCGGAGCGGGAGCGGAGCCGGTGCAGAAGTAGGAAGGCGAGG
>NW_010972886.1:8695403-8703521 GCF_000737465.1 Haliaeetus leucocephalus | reverse complement strand
GGTGGGCCCTGGCAGGGGCGTGGGGCCTGTAGGGGATGAGTACTTGGAGGCAGGTCACAGGAGCCCCGCGCCCCTTATTTCTGGGGGCACCTTTATTTCTGAGCTTGGACACCGCGGCGAAGAGGGTTACCCAAGAGGCTAACTCCCCTTCTCCAGAGATGGAGAGGCGGCTCAGCCCGCCCCAAATGAGCCGTCACGCCGCTCCCCTCCGTGCCGGCGTGCCCTGCCCCACGGCGTAGACCCCCAGGGGGATCGAGTCCCCGAGCCGCTGCTCTGGTGGGGCACATCTCCCGGCGGAGGGTGGCACGGCCGGTGGCAGCGGGCGGCTGCTGAGCGTGCTGCTGGGCGAATTGCAGCCGCTCGGCCAAGTCAGGCAGCAGCTCCTTTGAAATCCTCCCCGCCAACCTCCTAATGAGACACGGTAATTGCATAAGTCGGTTGGCTGTCGATGGCTCGTTACAGAGTGGGAGCTCCTGTTTACATGCAGTGTCCGTAGTTATGCAATGTGGCAGTGTCTGTGGGTGTCCCACTCAGCTGAGAGCACGGCAAAGCTCCGATGGAGGCCACCAGCCCTGCTCACGGCTGCCATGCAATGCCAGGAATCCCTCGCTTTTACCACAGCAGGAGTGACTTGTCCCAGCAAGCATGCCGTAATGATCCTGTTGACGAGTTTAGGGTCCTGGGGGGGGGGATTGAGGAAGGCTTTCTTCTCGCTTCCTTGCCACTGGGATTTGGTGGCATGAACATCTCTTTAGCAATGTGACACAGCAACTGGGCTTGGCCCACTTTCTGCAGGACCTCACACGGGTCGCTTGGCTTTTTGTGCCTCTTACCTGTGTGTTGGGCTGGGTTGGTGAATGTCACTGTCCTTCCTCCTCTTTGGTACTGTGAGGATTAATTATGTTGAGTAAAGTGGAGTGGAAGAAGCTAAGTCACTGCAGTGTTTAGGGTTTCAATATGACGGTGCGTGTCCATTGGGAAACGCTTGCAGTCGGTAGGTGATGCCAGCCATTAGAGAAATGAAGAGCTACTGAGAGTAAGTACAGATTGTGCAAGTGTTCAGACGCTTGGTTACTTTTTTCAATAGTGCCCACTAATTTGGGGATGTTTTCATCTCTGGATGCCCAGCTGGAGATGGCTCATAGAAGCTTATGTTTGTGCATACAGCTCTGCTGGAAGTCACGTACTGAAGTCACGACTTCTTCAGTTGCACCAGCATAGCTGGACACAATGGCAGCAGGCATCCCTGTAGCCCAGGTCTCAGCATGGGAAAACCACTGGACTGTTTTCTTCATGCCAAAACATTGGGTGTCAGCCATCACCACGTGGGAAAGCACCTTCCTCAAATACTGCCAGGAGACTGAATTCATAAACAGTGCAGTAACATGAAACCATTGCACATTAGAAACAGTTGGCTTTTGAGTGGCGAGTTGAGTGCATTCACAAGTTCACCACAAAGAGGAACTGGAGTTAGCCTGATGGTTTTGTTAGCTCCCATGTGCTGCTCGCCTCACCAGTGCTGATGCCAGCTGCATTGTGCTTTTTTTTCTGTTGGCCTAAGAGAGAACAGAGATCACCCTAAGCTTTTTTTTATTTATATAGTGGTACAGTGTTACATGATGCCCAAAGAGCTCTTTTCAGAACACCTCAGTTTTTCGGCTGCTGTACAGGGAGCCACTTTATTGGATAAGATTAAGTTTATTGGACATAAAATCAGGCCAGCCAGTTGTTTGTGCCAAAGCATGAATTCTTGTGAGGAGAGAGGTCATCATTATGTCTTTGTTTTGTAGCTGGTTTTAATTGAACTTTTTCATTTCAAAATAATTAAATAGCAAGACTTGGCCATTTGGCTAGCTGCTTTGCCTTGTGTTTGTCTTTTTTGGCGTGTTTTCCAAAAACTAGCACAAATGCAATGTTTGTTTTGTTGGCCATGGAAAGATTGACTGGAACAACCTGCAATATGCAGTTACAATGCGGGAGGACATCCCTGTGTTTTTAAGGCACCGGTAGTCTGCGCCTTTCTGTTTCCATGCCACGTTCTTCTCTTGCCCCATAACAGCCCAGGAGGACATCGTAAATCCTGTTTGCACCACAAACAAGGTGAGGCAGCCTGAGCTGCCTCTGTGTGCCGCTGTCCTGCCTGTGTGATGGCTACTCCTGTGGTTTCTCCTAGGGAGGCATTCTCCAGCAGAAGAGGACTACCTACCTCTGCATTGCTCAGTGGTCTGTGGAGCAGGGTTGCGTTTCTGGGCAGCACTGTGCCTCCCACCCGTGGAGGAGCTTCCCTGAGACCCAGCTTCTCAGCAGGTTCCCCTTTGTAAAGGGCTGCAGGGTGAGTCCTGCCATCTAAGCTCCTGCACTTGTTCTTCTGAAAAAGGGAGAGGTCTGAACCAAATCTGTTCCCTCACCCATGCAGTCCTTGTTAGATCACCTGCACTAAATGGGTCCTGTTCAGTATTTGTACCAGCCTTCTTGACAGGGAAGCTCTTGAGGTTTCATGCTTGAGGGCCTGAACTTTCAGACCTCATGGTAGTAGCTGGAGCAATATGATAAATGTTTGTGCTCCACTGAAATAACACTGAGGTACAAGTTACTGGTTGACCAAGTACAAAAAACTTTGTGGATAGGTATTGTCTTCCATTTCTGGGTTCATACAGCCCTTTGCTCAGTGGGAGCCTGGGACTTTTGAAATACTGAAAATTGTATAAAGATTAAAAAGAAGTGGCATGGTGTGAATACCATTTGGGAACAGTTAATGACACGCCCAGCCCAGCCACTAAGGCCATCGCTGAGAACTGGCAAACCCAGAACTTCATCTTAATCGCAGCACCTTGTATCTTGCAGCCACTCCCTTTGATGATTTAAAAAGGTGTATCTAATTCTTAGCCGGCCTTCACCGGAAAGGAATGCAGCACGATCGCAATTTTGGTGTGGTATAATTACCCTGCCTTTCTTGCCCCATTACCACTGACATTGCTCTCCTCACGCCTGCATTTATAGGCTGACTTGTACAACTTCTGTGATTTGTTTTGCTTTTTTAATGATGTTGGTAAGAAGATGGGAGGTGTTTGCTGGTTTCATGGAAGCTTCCTTTGGTTTCTGGGTGGCAAGGCACCAGAGTCCTGATTTTTGTAAGACTTGGAGAAAGCTGAGTAATACAATAAGAGAGAAAGTCTGGGAATAAGTTTGACTGAGTGGTTGGAGCCAAGTATATAATAGTTCAGAGGAATTACTCCTTTTCAGAACTGCAGCAGTAAAACTGCAGTGCTGATAAACAGTTATTTGGGTTGGGTGGGTTTTTTTGACCTTTGTAGCTTTGCCACTGCAAATCATCAGGCAGAGGTCTGGGAGACCAAATCCAACCTTGCATAAATTTGCCCTGGGTGGGTGCCCAAGGCAGGTCTTGGGAGAGGACAGTGCTGACGACATATTGCAAGGGGCTGGAGAGCAGAGTGGAAGAAGTTGTACTTGCCTGCTTGCCGTGTGGCTTCAAAGTGTCCCGAGGATGGATTCCCTTGGCACTGCGTACTGAGTCTGAAGTGCGGGGTGCCATGTACCTGTGGAAATGTTCATAAGCCTGCCCTCCCACGCTCACCTGTGGGAAAGACAAATGACAGTTATTGGTATGGACAGTGTGGGGAGGGTGTTTAGCATGCTTGTGTGCTTTCACAGGCTAGTGGTTTCACATCTTCATGGATGGAGGAGGGAATCCAGGGCCAGGAGCAGCACCCCCCTCTTGACATTTATTTCATATGGCTTCCTTGCTTCTTGTTGCCTCCTGAATTATTCTGGTCTGAGTCTTGCCCTTAGGGATTCAAGTTCTGACTGTGCATGAATCCAGTGGAGAAGTCAGTTTTCTGGGGCTCTCAGTAACAGAGATTGTGTAAACTGGTGTTTAAGGAGATGGTCTTGGTGAGTGAATCATTTGGTCGCATACAGAACTGCTGCATGTCTGGTGCAGAGCACATGTGTATCAGAAATATTTGTCTTGCGATTGTTTGCTGGAGTCTGCACCAGGAACCAAGGGCATGTACATAAAGGCATGTCAGATAAGGCATTACTTGCTGGTTGAAGGCTGTTCATGTTTGAAGTCTTTCAGCTCTTCCAGTCATTTATACAGAGAATCAATGTCCAAATGCATCAGAGGCTGGTCTTTCCTGCTGTGTCTTATTTGGGACTTTGGTATTATCATATTTCAACAATTTTATCCTGAATCTCATAATGTTGGTTCTTTTGTCTTTCAGTTTCAGTTCTGAGGTCTTTGTCATTTCACAAATACCTAGCTTTTATTTTATTCAAGCTTTTTTTTTTTTTTTAAAAAGAGGCAGTTTGTAGCAATTTGAGAATTTGGCTACTTTCCTAACAACTGAAATCTAGCGGCAAATAAAAAGGACTGTTATATACATATATTTAAAAATCTTGTGATTTTCAGTCCAACCTCCTGATTTTAAAGGTGAAGATTCATGACCATGGGGCATCATGCCTGCAACACATCTACCAGAGGATGTAGAAAAAGACCGCTAAAGGGCTTTTACCCATCAGTATCAGCATGTCAAAAGCTCTTCTTTCTATGTACATTTTAAATTATTAGTGACTGCTGTTTATCCTCTTTCTCCCTGTCCCCTAACAAGAAGTGGCCTTGCTATTTTGGAAACAGAAACGATGCACTTGTAATCCTCATCGCAGTGGCCCAGGGAGACCTGCAAACATAGGGTGAGACTGATTGCAAATGCCCCAGGCACAGACATGGGGAATCCAAGGAAAGCCACACACACCCCTGACCAAGGCACAGTGGCTTAGGGACCTCCTTGCTAAGCAGGTGGCAACACCACGTTGCTGCTGATTGGAAACCCTGGCCACTGCTTCCCCACTAAACTGCTGACAGAGAAGTGAAGACCATAGCTGCTGAGCACCATAAGGCAGGACCAAGCACAGGAGAAGGCAGTGAAAACAGATACAATGCCCAGTTCCCTGTGGCCACAAGAACTCATCATACAGCCACATTTTTAGGGAAGTATTTTTCTCCCTCTTAAAACTCTCTTGAACTTCACTAGGCTATGCCTGTGCTTCAGGATGGTCTAGGTTCTGCCAATCATCCTGGGGCATGATGGTTCTAGCAAGACCAGCCTTCAGACATCCCAAGCCCTGGAGACCTGGGGGAGAGGCTGGAGCAAAGAAGAGGTACCCTTAGTGCAAGAGGATCTGGTAGGATCAGGTGGAAGAGGATGAGATTAGAGAACACTTAAGCAAACTGGAGATGCACAAGTCCCTGATGGGTCCCTTTGGGGTGCACCCTCAAGTGCTGAGAGAGCTGGCAGATGGCCTTGCGAGGCCACTCTAAAAGGGAGATGTGCCTCAGGACTGGAAGAAAACAAGCACCACATGGGCTGATGAGTAGTGCAGTGGATGGAAAACTGGCTGTGTGGCTGCGCCCAGAGGGTGGTGACCAGCGACACCGAGTCTAGTTGGAGGCCAGGAGCCAGCAGTGAACCCCAAGGCAAGGAGCGCTGCCAGAAGGTGGAGGGAGGTGGTCCTTCCCCTCTGCTCTGTCCTGCTTTGGGCTCCCCAGTGCAAGACAGGCATAGCCATACTGGAGAGAACCCCCACCCCAGTGCCTGCTCCAGGGCCACCCCCAGTTTCCATTGGGGTCGAAACGTGGATCAGTTGGAGCCCACAGCCATCAGAGACAGCAGGACGGAGCTGTGCTGGCACGGAGGAGCGCTGGGAGGAGGCAGGATCTGGCTGAGCAGCACTGAGCCGGCACTGGCACCTCACTTCCCATCCTTGCTGTTGACAACTGGGCCGCATCCTTGGTGCACGGCGAGGGTCCTCCTGTCCCGGGCGGGATGGGCCAGGCCAACTGCTGCTGCGGCTCCAGGTGGGCTCTCCCTGCGGCTTCGGGACACGTGGGCACAGCCAGGCCCCGCAGCAGTGGCCTTTCTCATGCCCACTGCTCTCTGCTCTGCAGGGAGGCTCTCACCAATGTTGAGCCAGTGCTGACCACAAACATGCAGTTGACCCAGGGCCACAAGAGGAGCAAGAGGTGCCTTCTCCTCCTCCAGGAGGAACTGGTGCTCGCCAAGTTGCAGTAGGACCTTCAGAGCCTAGCTGCCTCTCACCCATCCCTGGCTCTGGGATCAGGGCAGGGACACACTGGCACCAGCCCCAGGCCCTGGGACCTTGGTGCTGAATGTACCAATGTCCGTCCCAGCAGCAGGTGGGGGACAGGGCTCTGGCTGCAGGGACCCCAAGGAGGCCACCTCCAGCTCACCGCCTGCCTCTCATCTCTGCAGAAGTGGCACCACCATGTGCCCACAGCTCCACCTGGCCCTGGACCAGCTGTGGGTGCTGAGCGGCAGGAAGGAGTTGGCAGGGGAGGAAAAAGAGGAGGAGGAGGAGGAAGGCAGTGATGAGGACAGGACCTCCCTCATGTTCATCTGGCCCACTGGCTCCTGCATTGCCAATTTTGGGTGAGTTGTGGTGCCACGTGCCATGGCTGGGCAGGAGAGGTTCCCAACCATGCCCACGCCATCCTGTGAACGGCCTCTGCCCTGCATGCAGAGCCTGGGCAGGGAGCAAACAGCACGCCAGCAGAGATGGATTGGGGCATTTCCATGTCCTACATCCCCTGGTCACCTCTTGGTCCCCAGAAGGGAAGGGCAAAAGCAGCTGCTCTAGCAGGACAGAGGGAGCCAGGGCTTGGGCAGTGCCTCTGTACTGCTCCACGGGGCTTCGTCCTGCCCCTGTGTCCTTCCCCACGGGGCAGGGCTGTGCAGGTGCTTGCCTCTGCCCATGGGCTGGGGGGCAGTGGGGCCTGATGCTATTTCTCCTCTTTCTGCAGTTCCTGGGTGCTGAAGGAGCTGTGGGTGGGCACACTGCTGGGGTAAACTGGGGGGATGCTGCAGGCACAGCTGGACAGGGGAACATGGCTCCCCAGCTGGGTAGAGGTGCCCCCGCAGCTGTGGGCAGCTCTCAGGCAGAGCTGCCTGACAAGAAAGAAGAGGCAGCTTGGGGCTCACCCAGCTGTCTCCCTGTCCCTTCCCAGTGCACAGGACACCAGAAGGAGCCAAGAGAGCCCAGGTGACCTGACTCCCATCACTCAAACTCCTGGAGAAGGAGCTGAGCCGCCGCCATGCCGTGAGTGTCCGGGCTCTGTCCCCGAGCGCTGGTCCTCCCGCTGAGCAGCAGAGGCATCTCTGCTCACCTTCTTCCACCTCTTCTCTCTTCCCAGTGGAGGTCATTCAGCACCAGGAGCCTGGAGGGGCTGACGGAGGGCCAGGCAAAGGTGAGAATGGCTGCCTTTCACCTACCTTTGGCTGTGCTGGCGTGCCAAGGATGTGCAGTGAGTGGGGTGAGCTTGTGTGGGAGGGTCCCGTGGTGCTACTCAGGGAGCGGGAGAGGGTTGGGGAGCCACGAGGAACACCAGCACGTCCTTGCTGGCGGCACTGGGGGGAAACCTGCCGTGTGGGGCAGAGAGCCCAGGAGGGCAGAGGGTCCCAGCTCTGCCGCGCTCAGGCTGCTGGTGCCGGGTGGCAGCTTGCCGGTGGCCCTTTCTGCTGCGGGGCTGCTCTCTAAGCGCAGCCTGCTTCTTGAAGGATCCTCCCAAGCAAGGGCCACCGACAGCCCCGTCTATCAAAGCTGGGGGACTTTGCCGCTCACCAGGTGAGTTGTGGAAAGAAACGCATTGTCCTGCAAATGGTTGAGCTGTGCTCACTTGTCCCTTGAGTGTCGCCATGCAGGTGCGGCACCCTAAGGGAGGACGTCACCTGGACGAGCAAGGACACCCGCTGGGCAGCAGCTACTGGATGTGGTTCTGTGGGGACCCAGAGCCTCTCCTGCTGCCCACAGCTTGGAGGAGGGCAGGGCGAGGGCTGGGGCAGGTTGTCCCGGTGGCACGCCAGCTCTCTGGAGCCTCCGAGCTGGAGCTGTGGTTCCAGCTGCTGGCTCCCTGCCCATCCTGCCGCACCGCTCAGCACCATGCTGCAGGCAGGGCAGGCTCCGGGAGTGCTGGCCTGGCGGTCTCTGTTGACAGGCTCTTACTCTGCTTTCCTTTGCAGCAGGAGGGAGCAGCAGCAGGAGGAGGAAGAGGAGGGGGCTGCCCTGGCCCTTTGCTCTGCG
>NW_010972886.1:8635628-8695393 GCF_000737465.1 Haliaeetus leucocephalus | reverse complement strand
CCTTTGGCTGTGCTGGCGTGCCAAGGATGTGCAGTGAGTGGGGTGAGCTTGTGTGGGAGGGTCCCGTGGTGCTACTCAGGGAGCGGGAGAGGGTTGCCAGGGCAGGCAAGCTCCAGCTGCAGCAGGACACTGTTTGGCCAGTCCCTGGCAGCCCTCTGCAGGGAGGCTGGCACACTGCCCCAGCCCATCCAGATAAACCAGCCTGGCCAGGGGGTCCCCAGTCCTCCCTCCGGATGCTCCATAGAGGCGGTGGGTGTCCCCAGGAGCTCTGGGGACAGGGGATTGGGCTCTTCACACCCAGCAAGGAGCCAGGTCTGGGGCAGTGCTCTGACCACTGCTGCTGGAAGGCAGCTCCTCAGCCAAGCAACTGTCCTCCTGCCTCTCCTGCTGGAGCTGCTGGCTGTCCTGCACAAGGAAGGACCGTCGACAGAAGGGATATTCCGAAGAGCTGCCAGCAGGACAGCGTTTTGGGAGCTGTGGGAGGCCCTGGACCGTGATGCAGACATCGACCTGGGAAGCCAGCCTGTACTGCTGCTGGCCATCATCTTGAAGGTGAGTGCTTCTGACCTGCAGCTAGAGGAGCTGCTGGCTGGCCTGGAGTGTTCAAAGGCTCAGATGGAGCCCTTGGCCTTGCAGGACTTCCTCTGAAGCATCCCCTCCAAGCTCCTCGTGAACAACCTCTATGAGGACTGGATGGCAGCCATGCAGAAGACCAGCAAGGAGGAGGAGATGGAAGACCTGAAAGCGTAAGTGTGGGCAGCAGCCTGCCTGTTGAGCAGGAGCGCCGACCACTGGCTGAGACCACCTGGAAAGCTGTGCAACACAGCTGCTGGCTCCCACCTCCCTCGGCCAAGCCTGGGGGATGGCTGTGGGGCAACATCTGGTTTATTAACCTTGTGTTGCTGTTCCCTCATGGTGGCCGAGAAGTTGCCTGCAGCCAATCTCCTCCTCCTGAAGTGGCTGCTGTCCCTCCTCCAGCATATTGGCCACAACACAGCTGCCAGCAAGATGAGCTGCAGCAACCTGGCCATGTGCGTTGGGCCTAACCTGTTGAGCCCACCCAATGAGGACCTGCTCCCACTGGAGGCCATGCTGGAGGTCACTGAGAAGGTACGCTGTATTGGCCAGCCGGCTGCAGCCTTCCTGGCCCATCGGAGCTTGGCTGCTCAGAGGTCTTTCCTTGAGCAAATGCTGGTGGGGTGGCTGCCCAGAAAGGAAGTCCCACAGCCACAGCCTTCTGTGCAGAAGCAAGGGTCAGGAGTGGGAAAGGCTGCTTGGTCCATTTTCAGGCAGCTGGGTTGAGACCAAGGGTTTGATGTGTGCAGGTGAAGGTGCTGGTGGAGTTTCTGATGGAGAACTGCAGGGAACTCTTTGGGGAGGAGACAACTGACCCTTCCTGTCCAGCAGCCAAGGAGTTGCCAGCCCTCATGGAGAGATCCAGAGGTGAGAGGAGGGACTGAGGGTTGTCACAGGCTGGGGCTGGGAACGCCAGAAATGTCAGCATCATTTCTGGCATGGCTGGGCATTGAGTGTTATCCTCTCAGCTCTGCTTGTCCTGTGACCTGTTTGGCCACTGCCTCTTGGTGTGTGAATGGTTTGCTCTGCAAGATGAACTGAAGACTGCAGGCAGGGCATCAGAGGGCTGAAATCATAAGTGATGTAGGGCTTTGGGTAGGTTTTGCTTGAGCTGTTTTACTTTCAGGAAGTCACTTCTTTGCTGCACATGCTTTTTCTTTCTAGATCTGCATTTGGATGAGCAAAACATCCTTGCAGTCACAGCAGACACCAAGCATCAGGCAGAAGCCTTGCCGCACAGCTCCCCCTCTCTGCTTGGTGTCCTCAACGAAGCAGGGGGAGAGATAGGGTGGTGGAGTCTGAAATGGGAGAGGTATGTCAGATCCTCAAACACTGACAGTGTGTCTGATGTAGGAGAGGGGGTTTCTGATGAGGCCAAGTTGCTGCTGTGCCTCTGCCTGGCAGTAGAGCTGGTGGGTGTCCGGGTTATTCCTCCACCTCCTGGGATGATACATAGTAAGGAAGACTGGCAGGGTTGTTTCTCAAATGCACTAGTGTGGTGAGTTGGCCCCGGCTGGATGCCAGGTGCCCACCAAAGCCGCTCTATCACTCCCACTCCTCAGCTGGACAGGGGAGAGAAAATGTAACAAGGGGCTGGTAGGTCAAGATAAGGACAGGAAGAGATCACTCAACCAATTACTGTCATGGGCAAAACAGACTCGACTTAGGGAAAATTAACTTAATTTACTGCCAATCAAACCAGAGTAGGGTAATGAGAAATAAACCCAAATCTTAAAACACCTTCCCCCCACCCTGGCCTTCTTCCCAGGCACAGCTTCACTCCAGAATTCTCTACTTACCCCCGCCAGTGGCACAGGGGAATGGGGAATGGCGGTTATGGTCAGTTCATCACATGTTGTCTCTGCTACTTCATCCTCTTCAGGGGCAGGACTCCTCACACTCTTCCCCTGCTCCAGTGTGGGTCCCCCGTGGGGTCACAAGTCCTGCTGGAAAACCTGCTCCAACATGGGCTCCTCTCTCCACGGGTCCCCAGGTCCTGCCAGGAGCCTGCTCCAATGCAGGCTTCCCACATGGTCACAGCCTCCCTTGGACATCCACCTGCTCCGGTGTGGGGTCTTCCACGGGCTGCAGGTGGATATCTACTCCACCATGGACCTCCATGGGCTGCAGGGGGACAGCCTGCCTCACCATGGTCTTCCCCACGGGCTGCAGAGGAATCTCTGCTCTGGTGCCTGGAGCATCTCCTCCCCCTCCTCCTTCACTGACCTGGGGGTCTGCAGGGTTGTTTCTCTCACATGTTCTCACTCCTCTCTCTGGCTGCAGTTTCTGTGCTGCAGCAACTTTTTTCCCTTATTAAATATGTTATCCCAGAGGCGTTACCACTGTTGCTGATGGGCTCGGCCTTGGCCAGCAGCGGGTCCATCTTGGGGCCAGCTGGCATTAACTCTATCAGACACAGGGGAAGCTTCCAGCAGTTTCTCACAAAAGCCACCCCTGTAGCCCCCCCCTCCAAAACCTTGCCATGCAAACCCAATACAACTAGGCATGTGCTTAATCAAACAAAATGCCCACAAAATACCTACGAAAAGACAGGGGGGAGTAGCTGCCAACTTCAGAGGGGTTTTGCTCAGGTCCCACTTCATCAAGTCTATTTTGGGGAGGCGGGGAGACTGTCTGTGCAAGATGTGGCTGCTGCAAACCAGCCAAAGGGATCTGCTCTGGAGATCTAAGGTAGCAATGGGGCAAACAATCGCTTACGACTGCAGGTCATCTCTTGCCACCCGCCAACTCCAGCATTTCTGTTGTAGACACCTCCAGCTTTGCCTCTGATCACCCCCAAGAGCGTGGGCAGACTCCCTGGGGCACCCAGAAAAACTGGCGAGCCGTTCACGGGAAAGAAGGTAAAATGAGCTTGCTTTGGTTAAAATCAGAACTGACTCCAGTGGGTCGTGGCTCTCCCTAATTAATACCACTGTGGGTGGAAAGGTTTGCAGGCTCTCCCCAGGACAAGGAAAACAGAAGAAACCAAAAAGAGAAAACGGCTGGGGAGAGGAGAGTGAAAGCCACATGGAAAAGAAGAGGAGGAAGAGAAAAAGTTTTGGGGGATTGACCAATGAAAAGATGCAGGAAGGTGCAGAAGGTCAGGAAGCCCAGGTGTGTACCAGGCTCTGCTGCCCATCTTTCTCAACTCTCAGCACTGCTCTAAGTCAGTCCAGCTCACTGACAGGGGACAGCGAGGGATGGTGCTGTGCAGGGTTTGGAAAGAACTCCATGGCAGCTCCCCAGGGGCTCCCAATCAAGCCCTGCTGTGTGGCACCAGGGCACTGTGCATCTCTGCACATGCACAGGTCTCTAAGGGCATTACCCATGGGGATAAGGCCCCAGAGCCATTCCGTAGCCAATGGCAGCAATAACTCTCTCTCCTGGGCCATAAACAATTCCTTGTAAACAGTGTTCCCCAAGAAAGGGGAACAAAATCCTGCCTCTTTCTGCCTTTATGGATTTATCAGAGCTTTCTGACTGTCATTGCAGGTGCTGATTAATTTTCACTGGCTGAACCGCTATGACTGCTGCATCCCCACAGTTCATGTCCACAATAAAATGACCTTTTCTCTCTTCTGACTGTGTCTGCCATAGGATATTCTGTTGTGGGGAGCTGTTGTTTTGTGATGAATCCTTGGGGAGGAGTTTGGAATCATCCCTTGTTCAGCATCCTTTCCAGTGGGCATCAGGGCTGAGTTGAGGTGCTTTAGGAGTGAAACCAGAGCACAATATCACACAGGCTGGAAGGGACCTGTGGAGGTCATCTGGTCCAACATCTGCTCAGGCAGGCTCACCTAGAGCAGGTTGCCCAGGACCATGTCCTGGTGAGTTTTGGGTATCTCCTTGGAGCAGCACCATGAGGTCAGAGCAAGGGCAAGGCATAGGCAGGGCAAGGCCAGGAAGGGCTAAAGGTCCACTGCAGCCACTGTCACCTGCAGCTTGCTGTCCCCTGCAGCCATCCTCCTTGCACACTTATTGTCGGGCAGTTTTCTCAGACCCCCCCTAACTCATGGCAGTGGTATAGATTAACTTCCAGACTGGGCAGTATAAATGTGTCAGCTCACCCAAAAAGCTTTTGAAGCAGCTCCAACAGCAGCCCGACTGCTGAGGCTTTTGTGTATCCCGGTGTGATACAGAGGACACCCGTACCGTGATGGAGGAGGAAGGATGAGCACTCTCACCATCGACTCGGGAACTGTTTTGCTCATAAGTGCACAAGTTACAAGTTATGAGTTACAGATTACCAGTTATGAATTAGAGAACTTGTGAGTTCAAAACCTAATAAATTAAGTGGTGAATGAGTGAATCCACGTTAGGCTATTCCATACGAAGGGGATTGAGCCCTTGTTTGCCATTTTTGTTTGTTTGTTCGTTTGTTTTCCTAATGAGCTCATAAAATATAGTTGAATTTACAGAGTATGTTGTCCTGTAAATGTGAGAGATCAAAACAGACCATGACACTGCTCAGTCCAGAAGAGGCTTCCTGTTGCTTTGCATGGTCTGCAGGACAGGGTGGGAGCTGTTTACTATTTTGAGAAGGTCCACAGAAAATATTCTTCATCTGTAAGTTAAAAGACTTGCCTTAATATTTCTGGTTTTACAGTGCTGGTTTCAGCTGGGATAGAGTTAATTGCCTTCCTCGTAGCTGGTATAGTGCTATGTTTTTGAGTTTGGTATGAGAAGAATGTTGATAACACAGTGATGTTTTCAGTTGTTGCCAAGTAGTGTTTAGACTAAGTCAAGGATTTTTCAGCTTCTCATGCCCAGCCAGCAAGAAGGCTGGAGGGGCACAAGAAGTTGGGAGGGGACACAGCCAGGACAGCTGACCCAAACTGGCTGAAGGGGCATTCCATATCATGTGGTGTGATGCCCAGTGTATAAACTGGGGGGAGTTAGCCTGGGGGGGAATTCTGCTCAGGAACTAACTGGGCATCGGTCAGCGAGTGGTGAGCAACTGCATTATGCATCACTTGTTTTGTATATTCCAATCCTTTTATTATTAATGTTATTTTATTAGCGTTATTATTATTATTATTATTAGTGGTAGTTTCTTCCTTTCTGTTCTGTTAAACTGTTCTTATCTCAACCCACAAGTTTTACTTTTTTTTCCGATTCTCTCCCCCATCCCACTGGGTGGGGGGGAAGTGAGTGAGCAGCTGCATGGTGCTTAGTTGCTGACTGGGGTTAAACCACGACAGCGCTTTCTGCAAATGAAACCTGGAAAATGGGAATCATATCTTTACATTTTAATTGCCAGCCCCAGCAGTTAAAGTTATATGCAGAGCAAATTCTGTACTCAATCATATGTGGGCAACGCAGTGGTTTTGCTGGACGTCACTGGTTGGTCCAAAGTGGTGCACTGGTTTTGGTGCATTAAGAGCAGAGTCAGCGTCTGACTGAGTCCCAAACATCTGCAGGTACAGCATAAGACTGACAACTGCCCTTCATCCTCCAACAGTGCCTTCAGAAGACCCCAGTTCAGTTTGCACATCTGCCCAGGCTGGGAATGAGGCCATTCCTGAGAAGAAAAGGAGAGATGGAAACCACTTTGGGTGGCTGATCAAGCCAGGGTTTCACTGCCTGTGCACATCACTTTCAGGTGCTGTATTCTCACTCAGAGCATGTTGCAGTCTGAACTCGTCTTCCCATCTGGGTCACACGAGGTATCCTCCATTAGTGACACTTTGCTCTGACAAGCATCCTTCTGTGCATTGCAGCAGTTCAGGGCTAAATAATTTATTTTGGAAGCACATTTTGTGCATGACTTAGAACACGGAAGAGAACAGGAATATTGCAACAGTGAACTGTGGGGTGGACAAATACGTTCTGCCCTGTAGTTTATAAGCATTGCACTTTCCCATCCATTGCTTCAAATTGCTTTCTCTGGGTGTTTTTTTCAGGGTGGTTAACTGATTTCCATTTTTAATAATAAAGGTGGATAAACAAAAGAAAAAAAACATGACGATATATTACCTAGCTTTTAAAATAGAGAGAACGCACATATGTGCCACAGCACACTTCATCTGTGGACATCAAAGTGTATCACAGAGGTCATAATCCTCATTTCAAAGATGAGGAAATGGGTGCTGAGAGGGAAAGTGGCTTAGCAGGTCAGTGGCAAAGTGGGGCAAGAGTCTCGTGAGCCTGTACTGCAGGTGGAGATGAGGGAGTAGAGGAGAAGAAACCCATCCTTGCCTCATCAGGACAGCCCAGGTCCCAAGTGTAATGAAGGCACCGTGACACTATGGGGAGAGCAGCAAATCATGCCACAAGCCGTGCAGCCAGAAAAGCCTGGTTTCCTCCCGTTTTGTGTCTAAAGGGTAGTCCAGGGGTTGTCTGACGTTGGCCTTTGATGGTGCAATTGCAGGGTGCCTCTGCGGCCTTGCCCTCACTAAGGGCACTGGTGGAGTCTGGCTCCTCAGCTTTCTTGTCTGTTTTCCCAAAACTTTGGGGTACTTGAGAAGTTTTGAGCCTTTCTGTCAGGTGTGATCACTGTGAGCTAGTGGAGTCACAAAGAATACGTCCTTGCATGCACACACAGACATGTCTGTCTTGGCATTGCAATATAGGGTGTAACATCCTATGGAACTATGCAATCAGTCAATTTTTTAATATTGTAGATCTGCGGTTTTGAACTTTTTTTCTCTGTAACAGAGTTCTGAAAGTGGATAAAGGGTGGTACAGCAAGGATGTTCACGATGCTGATTTGGTAGCCACTCTTGTTTAATTTTACGGGAAAATTTTTCCCAAGAGGAAACACAAATTTGGGCTTCCAACTCTGTAGCTGCACCTTCTTTGAGCCCTGAGAGACTCACTATGAAGTGAGATTCATTCAGGTTATTCATTTGGTGAATAACTTGAGTGAGAAGACTTTTTTATGCCTGCAGCCATGCCGCCTTCGGTCATGGTCCTGTCATATCTCATTACCCAGAGAGGGAGAGGTTGAACAGGAATTTTGGTGTGAAATTCTGAAGTAGTGATTTTCAAGCTTTCTTGATTTGTGAACTCTGAAAATACTCTGGGGGGCTGTTCAGCCTCCTTGATGGTAAATTGAAACCTACTGATAAGAAGTTGGTTTTCTTAGCTTTAATGGACCCATTAAAGGTAGGCCATGGATGCCACAGGTCTACTGGCCAAAAGTTGAAAACAATTGCTCTAAAGAACAAGGCTGGTATTTCAGGAGTGCTTCTCATGCCTCAGAAGGGAGCATCTTTCCCTCTAAGCACCAGAAGACAGCCACTCTATGAGTCTATAGAGTTTCATGGCATGATGTGGCCATGAGTTAATTGAAGATCTTAGAGTATTTTTCATAAAGGGATTTGCCTCTGAAAGTTAGACAGAATTTGGTGGATTCTCCCTCTCTACTCATATTGTTGGAAGCAGCAGAATCAATGGGAGTCAGGACCCAAGATCCTGGCTCTGTCTGTAGGAGAGCATCTGTGCTCTGCTTGTGCATGTGTGAAGACGTCTGTCTGGGCTTGCCCCCCTCGCACCTGTATGTGTGCAGGGTGCTGTTGGACATGCTGTCCTCGGGAGGTCAGCCCTTGGCTCAGGGAACAGACTGTCCACCTTTGTCACAAGCTGCGCTACACAACTGGTAGCTATTAATCATGAAAACTGCTTTGAAATGGCTTGCAGTGTAACCTTCTGATTAATAGTGCATCCCTGTCTGCTTTCTGCTTCTTCAGACAAAAGTTACAAAAGGTGGGTAGTAGGGGTAAGTTGTCTAGCTTTGACATTCACCCTCTTTGACCTTCAACTCTTTTTTCTTGATGAAGTCCATGCTACCCATCAATTAAAAAGACACAGCATTGTTCTTAGCCTACAGGAGGGTTGTGAGAGTTTTAATAATAAACTATTCTAGATCATCAAGTGAAATGTGCTATATGAATGCAGATTAATGTTACCAGAAACCCTGCAGGTTCTTTGCCTTGTGTGTCTCTTCTGTGGTGTCTGCCAGCAGACCTGAATACATTTGCTGCTCAGATTACTAATCTCAGATGTAATATATCAACTGAACAGACTTTTGTTCTTTATGTTTTAAATATTATAGTGCATTGTATCATGCAACCTATGATAATACTGTTTAGCATCTCTGTTATTAGAGCATCTCTTCGTACTTCTGTTGTTATAGGTCCCAGAGGCATTGTTTATGAGCAGACCTCAAAGACTTAGTAGTACTTCGGTTTTCCAGATAGGAAAACCGAGGCCCATTTTCCAAGTAAAAACTCCAAGCCAGTGGTGTAGAAACTGGGTCTCCTACCTCTCACATGCTTTCTCTCCAAGCACTGAGAAACTGTGCTTTCACAAGTACTGAAGACTATAAATTATAAGACCTCAACATGGAATTTGCAAGTGAAAGTAAGTTCACTAAACAGAATTTTTTCTCCCTCCACATGCTGTGAGTGACACTTCCACTGGGACCTGCAGCGGGTGGGATCCTGGTGTGTCTGGTTACTCTTGGCGAGATGATTTATCTGGTGGGGAGAGCCCTCACCCATTAGCAATGATTCCTATTCTACTGTTTGGATATTGAATGTCTTACATCCCCAGGTGCTTCACTAGTATTCTTCTCTTAATACCAAGCCTTTTCACTGGTTACCAATAGGTACCCTGGACTAGCAAGGCATTACAGGCTGTTGTTCAAAAAGAGTTATTTGGGGAACATACACAAATGGTGGTGGAGAAGGGATACCTGAAGATCCCTCTTCTTCACACCTTACCAGGAGAATATCCTTATTACTGGGTGAGGTAGTCATGGTCCTCCATCTTTCCTGTTTCATGAACCTAACATTCCTTGCTGCCCGGTGGTCTGATGTCAAGAGAGCCAAGAAATATTTCCCTCCCTCCAGCCAATGTGGGTGCTTTGAAAGGAGGTGCTGGCTTGATCTCTGTTAGACTGAAGATGGCAATTCTATGTCTGCCTTGCCTTTGGTGAGTGTCCTTGTCCCCTTGGTTGATGCATCGAACCTTGGCGTGGCAATGTGAGAGGTAAAGCAAGGAACAATGCTCTTTTGTGCCCAAAATCCACCTCAAGGAGGCAGGGGACCCATTTCCTTAGCATTCCTTATTGGCCATTTTAGGCGTTAATTGCAATTAGCCAGCAATTATGGCACCTCCTATTGGAGGTGTAGGTGAGTAGCTGGGGTTCAGGAGCCAGGCACCTGGAAGGGAGGCGTGGGAGCTACTGTCACCACACCTAAACCCTTTGTCAGTCTGCGGCCAGAGCGCCCAAGGTGAGTAATTGTTATTGATGGAGGAGCTGCCTTGTTTGTCCACTGAATAAATAAAGCAGATTTTCCAGCTGTTCCCTCTGCCGAGTCTCTCCCAGCCTCTTCCAACTTCCCCACATCACTCCCGTTTCCTAACCTCCCCATCTTTTCTCTGCGGCTTCCTCCTGCAGTTTCAGCTCTGGCAGGCAGCTTCCAAGGTGATATGGTCTTCCCAACTGAAGAGGGCTTTCCAAGGGCAACCTGAATGTCCCGAAAAGTTGCCTGTAGAACCCTCTTCCCAAAATCATCCCTGTCAAAAAGTGATTTTTTTGCCTTGCATTGCAATGATCATATTTAATTGTTAGTTAAATATCAAGGTCACCAGCCACTCCTATTCCTAAAGAAACACTATGCCTTTTAAACAAGCAGTGCTGGAGAGCAAGGGCATTTACTGACCAAACCATCTGCAGAAGAGCTGACCTTTCCATTTGCCCTTCAAAGCTCAGGTTGCCATATTTTGCAAGAACCTGTGATCTGAATAATAAGTTAGTGTCCTGCTGGGGTGGCTGGTCCTGAGGTGCCCATGTTTCCTGCCACTTGTTTCAGTAACTGCAATGATTTCAGCATCCTTATGAAAAACAATTCAGACAATCCATTGGGTCTTTCCAAAAGCAGAAATGCAGCACGATGGGACACACCAAAACCCATTTTGAAAGTAGTACACTAGTTAAATGGACAGACCCTGCGGGCACTCTGGATCAATATACAATAATGGCAGCACAGTATGAAGCTTTTATTCCATCAGAGCAGCTCTATCACATTGATTTGTGCCAGAGAATAGCTGGGTAGCTCTTTTGTGTGTAAATCCACTTCCTAACCTGACAGACTTTAGACCACAAAAGTGTCAGCGAGGTATTGGTTCTTGTTTCTTCCATGTGTTCTGACAGGGATATGTGTCTGGTCCCCTTTGCCGAGGGTACAGCTCCTTTAGAAATGCCTTTTGTGGAGGAACTTTACTTGTGGAAAGAATTAGTTTTAATGACAGTTTTATGCCTTTCAAATGTTAAAGTCTTTGCATAGCAGAGGTACATGTGGTTATTCTAGCATAAAAATGCATGTGTTTGCATGGTTCTGGGAATCAGTATAAATTATGCTAGCAAGAACATGTTTTTTGTTTATATGTTGGGAAATCCAGTACTGTAATTGAATATAACTCTAAACAAAATAAGCCTGGCGCTATTTTTCATTCACAGGCCACCAAGCAGAAATACATCCTCATCATCACCATATTGACAAGGGCAACTGTGAGGGGTCAAGTGAGTTGGAGTCAGACTCATCTCACCACCTTCAGCTGTCCAACCCCAGCACCAACAGCTTGATACTGGAGGTTCTCTGTATAAAGGTTTTTAGGATGGGATGAACCGTAGTCTAGAATAATCTGTTTCTATCCGCTGGGTTATAAAGGAGCAGAGATCTGCCACTTACAGTGTAAATATCCAGTATCGGCTAGATAAATCCCATGTTTGAACCCTGAGATCCTCAGTAGGTCTCCAGACTGCCAGTCTCACCTCCTACTCACCTGGGCACAGTGCCCACTGCAGATACACAGCACCAGTCTGCTCAGCCTGTCTTAATTAAAAACAGCTTTATTATCTGAAAGGTACCGACAAAATATAACCCACGACACAGAAGGCTCCTGCCCTGAGGACGTTTCCCTGTAAACATGTAGCAAGCAGAAAATATGCCAGAAAAGCTCTGCCTTGGAAGGTTTGTGATTCCTTTCCCCTTCAGACACAGCATCACTGCTGGCTGATGCCGGCTCCAGTTACGGAAGAGGTCTTCAAGGCTAGGGCAGCATGGAAAGCCTGCAAGGGAAAAATGTGAAACTGAGGGAGGGAAAAAGACCCAAACAATTAGTATTCGCCAGTGAGGATTTTCTTTCAGCCCGTCCCTCTCCCTCCGTGCTTAGGACTGCATGTATCCACCATGTAGGAGAGCAGCTCTGTCCAGGGAGGTGTAGCATCCACAAAGGCAGGAGAAGGGGTGGGAGACAGCACGTACTTACCTTAATTTTACAGACTCGAAACAGATTTTGCCAGCTGACGTCATGACTTGTACAAGGTTGGCGGGGATGTCAGTGGCAGAGGTGGTAATTAAACCGCTGGCATTCCAGCCGGAGGCATGGTCGTGTCCTGCTTCGTCTGAAGCAGAGCTGGTCTGACACAGCAGAAACCTTACGTAACCAGGCCAGATTTTTTCATTTTTGGAGCATCAGTTTCAGAAGAACTACATCCGCAGGATTTTTCACTATTTATAAGCTAGAGAAAGAGCGTACTTCTGTCCCCTTCTGTCTCACACTTCGTTAGGTGGCATGCATGTCAGGGAACGAGGGCTTGTCTTCCAGCTAACCACATAAGGCTTTCATTTGCATTCCCTCTTTATTTTATGTTGGGATAGTAGAGGTTTGCATCGGCATGTGAGAGATTTTCTTATTGCTCATCTACAACTGCAGTCACATTTCAGAAGCGTTTTGGCACATTGCCCCGCTGGCAGCCAATGATCGCAGTAGCTGCTTCTCAGGCTGAAATGTTTTTGTTGCAATGCCTTAGCCCATCTCTATTATTGCACAAGCTTTTCCTTTCCCCCTCATCTGTTTTGGCTGTACCAGAAGGTGTGAACTCTTCTCAAAGAATCTTTAATCTTTTTCAACATTTGGAGTGGCCCTGAATAAGAACTTGGTAGGGAAAAACTTAATGGGGAAGACTTAGTGTGTTTCTTGGTTTATTATTCTGGCTGACACAATCTCTTGCAGATGCAGTATTACAATAGCAATAGTGCAGCAATACACTTAAAATAGCACAGTGCATGCAAACCATGATTGTTTTTAGTGGGAAGAATCACACTGACGTGCCTACTTACCCCCGATGTGTTCATTGCCTATCTTAAGAGCATACTTTTCTTGTAGACACACTCACCCTGCGGTTTTCTGGAAAACAGAGGCTTAAAAATGGTAGGAATTTTCTGTCACCACCTGAATAATACTTAAAACTGTGGGATAATTAAGGTCGAATGCTTTAATTCATTGGTTCCCTTTTCAGGTAAAACTATTCATTCAACCACACTAAGGACAACAGATGACTACAGTCAACAGAGTGAGTTCATCAGCTGTAAATGTAGGGTGTAAAGTAAAATAAACACGCCATAAAATTTCTGCCTTGTTTCTTCCCACCTAGTCTTTCAACTATTCATCTATTTTGGAAACTTGTTAGTTCAAGACTTTCAAATCACGGACTACACATGAGGAGCAAGTATGATATGCACATGGAGGAGAGCGATGTCTTGGTAGGAAGCAGGGGTGGGAAAGGCAAGATGCTGGCATCCTTGGTGAGGAATGAAGCGAGCTAGAGAGTGAGCAGTAAGCTGGGGGCGGGGGGCACAGGCTTCCTTTGGGGATCACTGCCCAAGTTCAAAGCACTTATGCAGATACTTGCCTGTAATTATGTATTTAAACCCAGACCCGATGCAGTAAAATACCTGCACAAATGTAAAACTTGTGTCACCTAAACATGTGCCTCTGTGCTTTGCTGAGTCAAAGCCTGCACAGTGAGGTGGGTTGTGGCGAGAGGATTTCTGGGCTATAGACTTACACCGACTGAGGCCAGCAGGTCAGAGCTGGAGTATTTTGTAGAAACTCAGCTACAAATGTCAAAGTCTGTAGAAGTGCAGTCTCCAATTAACATCTTTAATCTTATTATCTCAAGCCTTTTATCTTCAAATTTTCTTGGCTGTTTATTTGTTTTCTTTACATTTGTTTATATATACTGAACTGAAAGTTTTTCTGGAAATGCTGGTATGGCTTTTAACTGTAAGAATGATTCACTGAGAATAATTAACTCAAAGATCTTGGCATCTTTTTTCCTTGTAATCTGTTGGTGGATATTCTGTGATTTTCTTGGAAGGTTTTTCCCCCTGAATGTGCATGTTTACACTCACACCCACAGAGACTCACACACATTTGCAAATGCAGACACTTCCCTCCTCTTCTGGAGCTTTTAAGTTCTGGAGCAGCACATCTGACCTGTACGATTAACTCTTTCTGCTATGTATCTCCTTTATTTGTGTCCAAAAGCATGACAGAGCTTTTGAGGTTTGTGGGACCCATCCTACAGGGTTTTGTCTGTACCATAAACGCCCTCAAGCTTCCAGTGCAGAGCAGGCACACGCAAACAGCATGTCAAGAAAGGTCTGTGCTCCATGCTAACTCCTGCAGTTGTTCAGGCTCAATCTGGGAGACTGCTGGCTGGCCTGGGTCAAACCAGGCATTTTTCTAAGGAATTAAACAACACAGATCTGCTCCCAGGGCCCAGGATTGTTGCCCAGTGTTGTTTAATTTATTCAATATTGTTGTTGATGTAGAGGTTATAACTTGCTCACATTTTAATATCTATTAGCAGCAAAAGCAGTGAGTTCTGCCACAGACTGTTAATCCTCAGGAGTATTACTTAAGTAGAAAATTAAGCCTGGACCTTGCAGCCTGTGAAACAAGCTCATACAGAGCGTAAGGGGTAAAATTTCCCCACTGGCCCTGTACATGAAGTCTCTCATAAAACCTGGAGTGCCTCGTCACTGTAAACATCAGTAATACTTGAACCATTTGCTTTGTAGAGCTCGCAGTTTCACTTGAAATTTAGGCACCTAAAGAGAAATCAGGGTACTAAACACCTTTGAAGAGCAGCATCTTATTTTTACCCTTGTTCTGAAAAAGGTCATTTATGCAATGCCAGAAACCCTGTAGCTTAGTACTTTGCACTGTTATTTCAGAACTTAAAAGCTATTATGGTGCTTTTTAATCACTAGCACAGCATGACAAAAAACCTAGTTGCTTTGCAGTGATGGTCATGCCATTGCAATACTGACAGCTCCCTTGGGACCTGTGCGAGGTAACTAGCAGGCTGTAGGTGAGCTGGGTTTAGCCAAATAAATGCAATGTAAGGAGCCCGCAGCAGCATATGGAGTCACTCTCTAATTATGTTCCTGGTTTTTCTGCCTTGTCTATGAAACAGTCACTGGAACAGGACAACTTTTATAAATTCAGGGAGGACCAAGATTATTATAACTAACTAAACTATAACAACACTTGGCTCTTTGAGGGCTTTTATCCAAATGTCTCCAAGCCCTTGCTTTTCACAAAGAGAGATAAATGTAATTATCACAGTTCTAAAGTGGGGAAAGCTGAGGCTTAATTAACTACTCATGGAAATACAGCAAATCAGTAGCAGAGATGGGAACAGAAACCGGTTTTCCTGACTGCCATTCATGCCTTAGTCACTGGATCCATCTCTATCAGGTAGCAACTGCAGCAGGATAAACAAGGCAAAAGTCCCTATGGGGCAAAGCTGAGGGTGGCCCGAAGAGTAGCCAGCCAGTCTCATGGCCAGCTGAAATGGCTCTGGGATACACCTATTGCCTATGGTCTGGCATTTAGGGAACCCGGACCAGCATCGGGAACCTGCACATTTTATGTCTGAGAGACCAGTTTGTTCCTCATAGTTTTGTCCTCACAGTAATCCTAAAGTGTGCTTGTGGGAAAGGGCTCCTGCTCCGGCATCGCCCACCCAGCTGCTCTCTGCCTCTCCACCACTGCAGCTCTGCTAACCTGGGACTCCTGGCTTTATCCCAGTCGGGAAGTCAGTGGTGTAGGATGAAGCCACAGTGATATACACTCTACGCCATCCACTTAGGCTTCTTGCTTTCCAACCTGCATTGTTTTTGTTCTGACCTGCCCCTCACCATCCGTGCAGGCACAGCTAGCACCTGTGGCCATTGAGACCTGCGCTGGGCGACTCCTTGCTCCCCAAAGCCGAGCCATGCACCTGGAAGAAGAGCCTGTACTAAGAGGTGCAGAGATGAGATAAGCCAGGCACTGATTCCTCAAAGGCAGCATTTAGCCATTGTTCTCCCAAAAGGCTGACAACGGAGAAGGATAGCCTTAAAATGTTCTGTTCTGAATAAACAGTGCCAAAGCAGAGGAAGGGATCTCTCTTTCACCCCTCTTGCTGTCTCCGGGCCAGGTATATTCAAACTCTCTGTTTCCTCAGTGCCTACACAGCCTGGGTGCAGAGCTACGCTGAGCTGTGTCCTCCTTACGCACCTCCAGCTATCATAACAGCTCTGGAAGTCAAGGTGCTCGCAGCATGTCCACAGGCTCTCTGGAGGTCTCTCCACCCATCTGACTTACCTTTTTTTTTTGCTACAGTTGTGATAGAAGTTGTCTCAACAAATGAGGAGAATTCGTCACTACACAAGTGACATCCCTTTCCTGTTTTGGGTCAAAATGTAACCTTGAGCTTTTGCAATAGATCAGACTCCTCTCCCTGCAGCTCCCGGAGCACAGTGGTGTGTGTCTGCAGCCATTTATCTAACTCCAGGAAGCAAATCAAGTTAAAATGCCCAGAATGAGATTTTTTTAGTATTTACTGATGACTTATTACATTGCAGCAGTGAGGCTTTCAAAAGAGGGAGGTATTTCTACTCCAGGCTGAAATAACATGCTTTAGCACAGCCAGCAGGTAGGTTGCTGCTCACTCCCTGGGCAATACCTGCTTTTGCTGAAAGTGGAAGTAGCTATAACCGTGCCAAGGGGTAACTCTGATGGCAGAGAGAAACCTGTAAATAGGAATCATAGTTTTTGCTTCCAGCCACAAGCAGAAGACCTATTTAGCATTTACTCAGCTTACTACAGGACAATGTAGCTGTCATTTTTGTCCCACTAAAGCTTAAGGGTGAGCGAGGATGGGGCTCCAGCCAGGCACCTGTGCTGCAGGAAGAACACAGCCCCTGCCCCAAAGGCTTCCACAGGAGAAACGTGGGATGGGGCAAAGGGACTAGCAGGAGCACAACAACATGAGGGCAGAAAATATGCAAGTGCTGCTGTGCGGGGAATCACAAAATGATAGAAAAGAAGGGAATTGGCTGTCTGTAGCAAGTTAGAAAAAAGTCAGAGGAGGGCTGGAGCTGACACCCGGGTTAGAAAGGAGGTCCTCTAAGGCCATGTCTATCCTAACAAATTAATCACACCCAGGGCCTTCCTCTGGTGCCAAGGCTAACTGGCAGAGACGAGCTTGTGTCCATACCATTAAACTCACTCAGCTGTCAAAAGATGATGACTGACTCCACATGGCCTCCTGGGAGTTCTCCCTGGCTTTTGCTAATTCCCAAGCCATGCCCAGAAACCTTCTGGATGAATGTTAAATTGCACAAGCCAGACACCTGCCAGGGGTAGCCCTGACAATTGAAATTCAGTGCCCAGGTCTAGCATCAGCCTGTGCTCACACAGCCAAAGTCGGTTCTTGGCCTTTGCCGTGACCTCCCTTGCCTGGATCTGATTAACTCCTTCCTCCAGGCAGCTGCCAGCCCCTCCAAGCCACAGGCGTGGGAAGAGGCAGCGCAGGGATGCCTGCCCCAAGGTGTGGGTTGGGTGCAGACGTGCACACGGCTGAGGGGGTTTCCCTGTGCAGCTCTGGCAAGGGAATGCTTCTGGCATTAAGAAAGGGTGGACTCGGCCAGGCCGAGCATTAAGTGTAGGTTACTTGTTGCAGCAGACTGATGGAGAGCAGTCACAAGAGCTCCGAAGCCATACTGGCTGGTGTTGACAGCAAGATAAAGCAGCCCTTTGCTGCAGCAACAGTCACTCCCCTCTGCCCGTTTCGCCAGCCAAAGCAGTAAGCCACGCTGTCATGGTTTCTCCATCCTGGTCCCTCCTTCCACACCTGGCTAGATCCCAAAGGCAGCAACGATCGGTTCTGCCTCTGTGGCTGAGAAGCCACGAGCTGTGTCTGGTTATGCCATCATCAATGTTCTCCAGGACAGAGACACGTGCAGCAGACACTTCTTCTGTCCCTGGTTTAAATGTACCTTTGAAAACTTGCTGTCTTAACTAGGTTGAGTTGAAGTGGTCATTGATATTTTTGGATGCTACATACATATACACGCATGTACCTATATTTATCTCCTGTTTAAGATTCTCCAGTGTGACTTTAGATTCATGGCTTTCAGATCAGATGGCACTTAAAGATACGCACGTGCTGCTTTTTGCCTCAAGTGCTTAAAAAGAGAAGTGGAGACTCTGGCTTCTTGTTCCGGGGGGTGGCCTGATCTGTTGCCCAGCTACCTTCTTCAGAGGAGAAATCTCAAAAGAGAGGAGCTTCAGGAGCAATGTCCAGAAAAGGCGCTTATTTGTGAAAACCAGCTAGAAGGCTGGAGGAAGGCAGCAGCTGTCAGCTGAAGGTGCTGTGAGTGGAGATGCCACCGCAGCCCCCCTGCACCTCCTTCCACTGTGCAGGTGCCAACAGCTGCGAGAGGACCCCTGGATGTAGCACAGGTTTCACTGGCATCGCCAAATACAGAAGCAATTCTTGGACACCACCTACTGGCATTTTCCCTATTAAGTATTCTCAAGATGAGCATTTCTGCAGGGTGTCAGTGGCATTCCAAGCCTGGAAGCAAAGAGACAAGCTTGACCTTCCCAGATCTTTTCAGTGAATGTGCTGCTTGTTTTTTCTGAGAGGGAAGCTGCCCTGGGGCCTTGTGAAAAGCTCCGTTATGTAAGGGAGGGATTTTTACGTGGCACCAGGAAAGGGGATGCCGATGCCAAAAGAAGTGCCGTGAATGGAGGCGGGTGAAAGAAACAAGACAAAAAAAGTAAAAAGAGGGAGAAGGAAAGTCTGCAGGCACTAGTGAGGAATAAACTGGAGGTCTTCCCTACCACAGCTCTGGGGGAAGGGGCATTTTATGCCCATCAAGCACCAGTTTAGACAGCCTTTCAAGACACAGAGCATTTAAGTCTGTGGTTTTTCTTTTTATTAACATTAAGGTTTATGTGGCACTGAGAAGAAAAATCTTTTTAGTTTTTGGCTGCAGCATTTTAAATCAGAAAGGAAGAGGAGGTACAGCTTCTGACTGCTCTGCCTTTTGGCACCAATACCAAAAACCATAGCGCTGATGTTTATAATTCCTGACACTCACAGCAGCCAGACAAAAGAAAGAACAAAGGACTGTAGTGGTCAGTCGTCCTCGTTTGCACAGTAGGCAAAGGCCCTGCTCGATCTCTGCACAATGCTGCTGCTTGCAATGGGAAGAAGCCTCCCAGCTGCAATTGCTCCTCATGGAGGACACAATCCTCCTGCTCCTGCTCCTGCTCCTGCAGCTTCCTAGCTGTGACCTGCTGCAGCTGTGGGGTTTCAGCAAAAAACCCCACAAGCTCCCAGTGCACCCATGGGTCCTAATTGCTCTGAGCAGCCTCAGCTGAGGCCTCCACCCACACCCTCTGCCCAGCAGCTCTATTTAAGCTCAGCCTTGGGCTGCCTCAAGTTGAATTGGTCTCTGGTTTTGCTGTCTGGATGGGGCCTTTGGGGATGTCTGGTAGTTTGTCTCCAGCCCCCTTTACTGACTGCACCCCCTGGGTGAAGCCTGGACTTGGTGTCTCCCTTTGCTGTGTCTGGGGCTGCTGATGGAAGCTGCTACCAGCACTTAGCCCTGCTCAGGGACTGTGCCGGTGGGCGAGGGCACTGCCTGTGCCGGGGTGTGCTTGTCCCCTTTTGTGGGGCAGTGCTGCTCCCTGACATAGGTAAATGCTATTGCTACTCTTCCACTTCTTGTCCTTCAGGTAACTATTTCCTCCAGGGTTTTTCAACAGGAGTTCCTCTTGTTACATGTTTATATGTATTTTTTCCTGCTTATATTTGTCTCGGAAGCCATCTCACCTAATATTTTCCTCTGGGGAACAGGTTGAGATTTAAGATCACGAACGGATTTATTTTCTCGTAAGAAGAAGGTGGAGTAGCCTATCGTGCCACCATCTGCTCAAGGCCTCTTGAGCCTCCCTGTTGCCTACCACAGGGTTCCTCAGCCTGCTCACCTCCTTGTTGTTTATTAGGTTTCTACCCACAAGCTGGTTTTTGCTTTCAGTTAAGTGAAGACTCAAGCCCACTGAATTTTTTTATATCTATATTCCTCTTCTCAGGATGGTCTCACAGGTTTTCTTAAGAGCTGTCAATGAGATGGTTTCTCTGAAACATCTCTGCAAACTCTATTGACTGATGATGAAATCTTGCTGTCTGTGACTGCCATGAAAGAGTAGTTTTGAGCAACAAGCCTTACACAAGGCACAAAGATCCCCCAGATAGTCTAGCTGGGAGGCCTTAGCTTAGCACTCATCCTTCTGGCATGGTTTGAGCTCTTTTCCAAACTCTCTTATTTTAAGAGACCAGTGACCTTTTGGGCATAAGTCTGTCTCTCACTGATGTTTGGGAGGGCTGAAATGTAGCAGGGCTGTTCTGGTGCTGTGCATCCAGGGATCTGAGTAAACCATCAGTACTTGTGGAGACCCTGCTGGTGTATCTGGATAGCCTCCTGCTGATGGTCCAGATGGTGTAGGTAGGAAAGTCTACTGAGACTTTGAGGGGTTTTGTTTGGTTTTAAATATTAATTTCCTTTTCTGTTGGATGTAGATTTTAATGTATAAAAGGTGTATCTGGCAGCTGGAGCAGCCTTTGGAAGTGGAGCTTCTTCAGTATGGTGTGCATATGGTGTGAACGCATAGAGTAATGGCTTTTAATATTAAGAGTTTAAGTGATTGTGATGCCTCTTCCTCCAGCAAAACTGGAATTCTTTTCCTTCAAACACTTCTACTTTCTGTTGTATGGTATATTGCAAAAGAAGGCTTTCACTGCTGTGCCATATCACCAAGGGTTCTCCTTTCAGCTGAATCCTGCCAAGTGAGAGATGTGTTCCTGGAAAACACTTACATGTCTTGAGAGCATGTCTGTGGCTCAGTAGCTTTCTCTGATTGGGTAAGCACTCTTTTTATGGTGAGTGAAGTCAGAGGAGATTTATAGCCTACACGGATATAATGTGATCCAGCCATGACAGATTGTCCTTTCATCATAATGAATGATGAATGTAGTTGCTATTACTTTGTTTTATTACTGTAACAGGTAGGTTTGAACTACACTTGCCACAAAGGATGAATGCATTAGGAAGGGAAACACGAGCTGTTGTGGTTCAAACCCACTTAAGGAAAACAGTCTTGCATGTCAAGTGTGGACTATTTTACCCTGCAGAAAAAAAATGTTGCTGTTGAGGTTTGCTTTCTTCAGTGTGCATTTCCTAATTTTAAAGGTAGAATTCATGTGCTCTGCCTCTTATATTGTTGGTGAGGTATCCAAGAAAGTATCTGTGGTCAGAGCAAGTCTTTTCATAATCAATACTAGCCCTGATTCTCCTTGATTCCCAGTTGCTTACAGGTAGTTGCTCAAAGTGGGGTTTGTATCTGCTAGTGTTTATACATAGGAGCTTTGCAGGGCCACGTGGTAGACTGGCAGATTATGTAGCCTATAAATAATCTCTTTTGCAGTAATAACCTTTCTGTGTCTTAAAAATACACTCAGTGAGAATGATGCTGTATAGATCTATAGGACCCGACTCTGTCATTTCCACAGACTTTAAAATGAAATAAGCCATGATATGCCTTAACTTGTGTGATGGTCTGAGCTTGTAATGCTGACAAAAGAGGTGGGGGGATTGACTGGTCAGCCACCTGTATTAGATATGGTTCACACTACATGCCAGTAATGTGCCTTAGACTGTAAGACTACCAAAGCCCTGTGCTGATGGCACTGTCAGACACTTGGAAGCTGTAATGCAGAAGAAAAGAACGTTGCCATATTATCCAGAGATGGCAGTTCAGCTAGCTTCCCAGGCATGAGAGAGCTTGCACTGATGGCACTACTGAGGCTTTGTGGATTTTGACTCCAGACAAGTCTCAACAGAATAACCAGATCAAAACTGCTAACACATTAAGTTTCACTAAAAATTAATTAGTAGGAAGGAAGAAAAGGAGGAAGGGCGGGCACTGCTTTGAAGATTGAGTTGCAAAAAGTAACACCATGATAACCCTGAAGGGTGTTTGGACTAAGACAACAGGTTTTTGGTGTTCAGTAGAAAATATGGTAAGAGGCTGGTGTTGTGGAGTTGATGCTGCCTTCCCAAGGTGCACAGGGCTGGGACTCTCATTGGCTTTTTCTGACACTGTGGGAGCTCAGTCCTCATTAGTTTGCTGCTAGTGGTTTTCAAAAGAGGTGGCTGATCTTGCTGCTGACCTTTCTGGATGCCTGTTCTTTAGACACCTTCTTGTGTTATCTGAGGAAGGAACTCCAGACACTCCAAAGAATAAGCCTCTTCTAAGGCACCTCAGGTCCAAAACAGAAGTAACCCCAAATCACCAGATGCATTGGGAGTAGGTCCTTAACTACCTGTGCAGGAATAGGCAGGTCTCAAGTGGTGTGTGGTGGGGCCCAGGAACCTTTGTAGGCTGAAAAAACCCTCTGTGAGAAGCAGCATTTTCACCTCCTTGAGATGTAAAGCCCCTGTCTCCAGCTGGCTTTCCATGGGCACGCTTGGTCTCCAGCTTGAGTGAGAAAAGCAGTGTATTGCATGACCCTGGAGAGGCTGCAGAGCACTCTGAGGATCTACATATGTGGGTGTGCATATATGTCTTCATTAATAAATGTATTTCATGTAGGCCAAAATGACAACATTGTTTACAGCTATGGCTTCCTTATGCTTCCTGCTAGAGCTCCCTTTCTTCATTTATGACTTAACCAAAATTTCTTCTTTGGCTCCAGTTTTCCCTTGTTACTGCTGTTTTCCATTGTTTCTTGCTTGCCTCAGGCTTGCTTTTTTTCTGAGAAGTTATAATACAAAAAGTCTCACTGTTTTTGATGAAGTTTAGGAGGAAACTGATGTTTTGTCTTAAATTTCTGACTGAAATAGCTGTCTAATTATTTTAACACTCCCATGTTCTGAAAGGTGGCCTGGGAATTTGGCTGGAAGATCAACTTGGAGTGAAGGGTGTGCTTTTTTGCCTTTGTGAAAAGTAGCCAAATAATTCTGTCAAGTTATAGGTCTGAAAATCCTTATGCACATCCTTGTTGTGGGAGAGGAGAAGGTAGAGGCTGGCAGAAACAGCCTTTAGAAAAGGTATTTTCCCTAGGAGGAAGGGGATGGGGCAATTGTGTGGAATGATAACTGAGACAGATGTGCACTGAGTGGATGCACAAGCAAGGATGAGGGATATGGGAAAGAAGATGAATGAAGCTTGTATGGTAACATACACATGAGAACCACTTAGAGAGACTGCTGTCTGAAATTTGCCACAATATGCAGAAATCTTCAATGTCCATATATCTGTATGGCCAGCCAAAAGCTGTGTAACTTGTTGCCAGGGTTGTCCCCTGGCCTGGTCCACAGAAAGTTAACAGCTTTGACTTGTATTAGCTGTGCCAGCATCTTGTGATTAAGACCTGCCTGATGTAGAGGTTTTTGACAGAAATACTAATATTGGTGTGAAAGGAAATGCACAGCTGAAGAGACCAGAAAAACAGCAGATGAAGGGTTAAAGGAGTGGCATGTATTGCTGCAGAGCCACCCCATGTGTTTCATGTGAAGAAACAAAAAGCAAAAACCAAATTGAGGTCTTACAAATAAGGTGACAAGATGATGACCAACAGTACTGAAGCTGTGAAATATCCAGATAAGGATAACAGAAGACTCAGTTTTGCCTGAAACTCTTGAAGGGTGAGGCAAGACAGTGAGGCTTGAGATTGTAGTATCCACTGCTAAAGGGTATAAAAGATGCATCCAAAAATAGAGGAGCCCAGAACATGCAGTGAGGTGGTGATGGTGTTATCACATGTGCTTCCTGCTGCACACAGGTGATCCTGGCTAGACTGATGGACACAGCTCTGTGCATGCAAATATGTTGATGGGAGAGTGGGTAGAATCAACTTACTGGATTCTTTTTAATAAAAATCACCTTCCCTGTCTATAAGGTCTAGCACTGAGTTTTGTTCTACTAATTTCCCACAGTGATGGAAATAAATGTTCCAGTTCTGCTAATGATTCATGTAGGAGGTGATATATAGCCATGTGATGGCATTTTATATATACTCCAGTTGCCTTTAAAATAATACCTTGATAATTAAATTGCAAAATTGCTATGTTAAAGGAGTATTCATGCTAAAGTCAGGCACTCAACTGCTGCGAATTGAAGTTGTCTGTTTAAGCTTCATGCTGCCCTTTTGTAGGAAAACTACCACAATCAAAATGTTTGTGGTGTTTCTTGTTTTCTAGATCATCATATTGAGATGCATGTTGCCCATTTGAGAGATGCATTGTATGCTGTCAATTATAGGTGACACTTCTGCATTTAAACATATAAAGTGCCACAAAAATGCTATAAAGAAAATCAGGCCACCCAAGTTACAAAGCAGGCTTTCTGTGCAAGAGGTTCTTGCTGACCTGGATGCTGTAGCTATAAAATGAAGGCAGCTCTCTGGTCTACCAGAAGTCAGAAAAACTTGTGCTCTGACTATAATCCAGGTGCCTTTTCTCCCTTCCTGTCTGTCTCTGTTCCTGACCATGCTGGGTGGCCGTGTGGACTCTGCAAAATAGCTATCAATACCCACTGAGGGCTTATAGACACCTGCTGTGCTGCTGTCAGTGCAAGGGGCTTCTTTCCTGGGTGCCTTTTGCTCTTTCTCATGGAGTTGTGGTGAGGGGAAAAAAAATAAGATAAAATGCTTGTGAAGCATTCAGGGGTGATAGCAGTAAGGGCAGAGAAAAGCTACCCAGGAGGCAAAGATGTTTGTATTCTTAAAATCAATAAGGATACAGAAGTGATGCTGGCCAAAGAAAGTACTGAATGGATGCTGTTGGTTGTGTGTCACTCCTTCAGTGACAGAGGAGGACATGGGCGAGTCTTGTGAGCAGCAGTAGTGCCATGTGATTGAATAAAATAAAGCTTACACATTTATATGGCTTGATACCTCCATTTTGTATTTGTTCATCCCTGCTTAACTCTGCTGGTCTTGTCATCTCTTCACAGTCATCCTGTTTGAAGGGGTGGGTGGCACAGGTGAGTTTCTGGTTTCTTGTACCTGTAGTCTGCCTGCCAGCTCCAGAAAGTGCTGCCTGCTGCTGTGCTTCCAGTCTGATGTTGTGGATGCTGCCTGCCAGGTGCTGCTGCTGCCTCTTGGGCTGCCCTTGAAGAAGGCAAACTTACCAATACTTAACCAGTAAGTGAGAACATCTGGGGACAATATTTTCTGTTGTTTGTATCAGAGTTTAGCTTAAAGACAGAATTGCATTGTCTTTTTTCTGCTCTTTCTCTCACAGGAGTGGGGCAGGGGTTAGTTTAGAGTTACTTAAATGCTTACAACAATGTCCTTAATCTAGAGCTCAGTGAAAAGATTTGGAGATCAGTCAATGAATTTTAGCATGGCAGCTGCCTTAAAGTCTGGTTGAAAATAAGCAAGTAGATGATTCCTATCACTATTCTTGTTCCCTCAAACTTAGGGACATTTCCCTGCTGCCAAAGGGTGGATCTGTTCTGTTCCTCAACAATAAAAATCAGATGATTTTCCTTCTTAAAATACCCAAAGGGGGTTGCTAACACAGATCCTCTTCACTGTGTGCCCATCCTAGCGTGTCTGGTCAAATCCCATCCCTTCTAGCAGTGTAGAAAGGCTAATCCCTGGCACTGAAGGCACCCAGATTAACCCACAGCAGGATTAGGTTCTTGATCTGTTGTTAGAAGATTAGTATATTTGGTTGTCAACATTTGCTGAACTTGGCCTGGAAATTATTTTCAACGCAGATGTTGACTCCTGGGTGCCAGTTTGCCTGGCACATTTGGAGAGGCTGGAGTTAAAGCAAGTGGCTGTAAAGATTAAACTGGAGCTCTGAGTGTGCAGAATGCGTTTTGGATTTAAACCAGTCATTGCTGCTGATGGGGACAAAAGGCTTTGGTGGTCTGGTTTGGAGCTGGTGAGCTCCTGCCTTGCTGGGGAGGTGTTCAGGGTAGCTGTGATGGCTGTCCCGCATATAGTTCAATGTGGGTCAGGGCAAGGAGAGTTTCTGACTTGAACCAGGGATCCCTGCTGGTGGCTGCATCTGGGACAAGGACTTCTATCAGTCATCTCACATCTGCATCTGGGACTCAGCTTTTCAGGCCAGCTCTTCCCTGCCTGTGCACATCCTTTGGTGTTGAGAGCATCTCCTTTTCATAGGCTATTTTATTTTGAGTTCCTGGGCTGGAAGTAAATATAACCACTACCCTGGCACTAGTTTTTTTCAACAATTTGTGCTGGTTTCCAGATAGGAGAAATGCTTCTGTCCTAGATGACATTAGAATCTTCCTTGGTGAGGAAAAGTGGTTTTCCTGGTGCTTTGCTTCTGGAGTTTCCTGCTAATGATGGTGTGTGCCTTTAAGTGCATGAGCTGCCCATGGATGAACTTGTCTTAGTTCCTGCACTGTGCAAAATGAGTTTATTTTGAGGGCAGGGCCTCCACAGTGGTACCTTTAGGTAGAAAGCAATTGGCTTCCCCTTTCTGTGCTGGGACTCAAAACTATCTGTGCTCATAATGTCTTAATTCAGCTACTAGCAGGAAGATTCAAGTTTAAAAGAAAAAAAAAGGCTCTTCCCTTTGTCAGCAGGACATTAATTCCAGTGCAAAGTCTGCTCATGCTAGCTCAGCACCTTGTAAATGCTTACACTGCTTTCTAGTGCACGGGGGAATGACAGCAGAGCTGTGGTCCCATTGCAACCAGTCCCACTATTCCATGTGAACTGGTGTGTGAGGTGCACTGATGCTGGTGGAATACAACATGGTGCTGCAGGGAGTGTGTATGGAGAGGGATGGGCATGGTAGATCTCTTCTTGAAAAGCAACTTTTTTCCTATTTTTTTTGTGCTGGGAAACTTACAAATGAGGGATCTAAAGATAGACCCTTCTTAAAGATTTTTTGGTAATACAGAAAGAGTATGTATATTCCTCTGCTTATCAGTGGAAAACTGCCATGGTGGTAAAATAACTGTTGGCTGGAAATTAGCTTCCTCTATCATGACCCAGGTGAATACAAACTGATATTTGATTCAAAGCAGCTTGTCTTCAAAAGTATTGAACACTGGCTGTGTTTTGGAATTGGTTCCAGTGATTTCATTCAGCATTGTTGCTGGGTATCTTGATTTCAAGACATGTCTTTTTGTGAATGTGGATCGTATCATGCTTTGCTTTGTCTGTGCATACCAACATTAACAGCTATTTCTTGGCTGAAATGTATATAACTGCATTTGTCACTCATCTGACAATACAATTTTTCTTCCTCAATGGGCTAGCAAGGATATTCAACTGAAACCCACATGGAAGACATAAGTCTAAAAGTTCTTTCAGTGAAGATATACTAGAAAGGTAGGGCCTTTCCATAAATGCTTGCTTTGAGTTTGACATTGGTATTGTAGAGCTGTAGCTGTACTTGAGCATTCCCAGTTTTGGCAATGCTGTGCAGCCTAGCAAAGCAAGAGCCATTCAGTTTTAACATATTTATAAGCACTGAGTACATTCCTCTGTATGTTACAAACTTACTTTAGGGATTTCTGTAGAGCTGCATGATAAAATAATTTTTAATATTTTATCCAAGGCCTGTGTTGCAGTTTATTCTGAAAAAATAACTGTTCAAACCCAGAATGTGGGCCTAAAGCTTCTGCCAGGCTTACTGCAGCAAGAGGACAAGGCCACTGCTATGGTGGCATTGCTTCCAGTTATCTCACTCCAGGACAGAGGCATTATGAAATAACCAGCAAGAACATGGGACATCAAAGTGTTTGTTGGTTCTCTGACCTGGCCAATATTTCCTGCATGCAGAACTTGCCCTGGATTTAGATCAGCATGGACCTACCTGATCAGGTCTGCCTAACAGTTGTGTGTAAGATAGTGGTTTGTATTAAGTGAAGAATTTCAAACCACCCATTTGTTGGATGAAAATGTAATGTCTGACATTGTGCTGAGGTCGTTTGGACCATCTGATAAGTAAAAACATATATATGCATATATACACACTATATATATGTGAGCCATGAATAAGACATGGTCCAGTGTGGAAAAAGTGCGTTGTAGATTTTAATATACTAGGAAGAGAGGACCATATGATGTACATAATGGTTCTGCTTGTATTTCAGCCCACACTTGCTGTAACAGTGCTTATAAACTTGTAACCCAAAGGCAGTTTCTAGGGCATGGGGAGAGTCACTGTACATATTGGGGGGGATACACAAAGTGAAAAAAGGAGAGGAAGGTGCTAATGTCACCATGCTGTAAGCTTAGGACTTAGTTTTCTTCAAGGAACAGGTTATGTATGAGCTGTTCTTGTCTGTGATTGGTGTGTAGAGCACGATGTATTGTCTGCTGATATGAAATAATCATACTTAAGCCACTGGTTTCCTCATCAGAATACTTTCAAAGGGTGGACCTCAGACCTACACTGAGAAGGTAGACAGTGGCAGTGCTGGCTGGATGCCCTGCCCTTCCCCACATCTGGCAAATCTGTATTCATGTAGGCTTTGTACCCCTACCCCAAAGGCCAAGGAAGCCTTAGCAGTGTTCATACCTAGCCCTGTGATGTTGCCTCTAATGGGTGAGGATAGGTGCTAGTTTATTCACTGCCTTTATTTGACATGGAGGAATCCCCAGCAAGACTGTCTGCTTGGTAGGCACTATAGTTGCACAAGATAAATAACGTTTTGATGCTGAAGCATATTTTTAGCTGGCTATAATAGTTTAAATTTGAGGGGAAACAAGCAGAAATACAAAATGAGGAGTAGATGTGGTGAGACTGCAGTCTTGTAGTGGGCAGAGATGCAGGTGGAGACTGATCAGCTAATGTGGCTTGCTCTGCTTCTGTGGGACTGGCTTGCAGTGGGGGGCAGGAGCATTTTCCATATCTGCAAACAAAAATTTACTTGTGCAATATGCTTGAAACCAATCTCTTAAAAAAAAAATTCTTGGAACAGTCTGTTTAGAACTTCAGGTTTGGGGTTACCTTCTCACCTGTCCCTCCTTTCTGGTTTTGACATCAGGAAGGTTCTCCCTGGGGTTTCTAGAGTCCTTCAGGTCTAGAAATTACTTAAAGCCCAGCTGTGAGGTTCAGGGATTTTTCAACAGACTATGTGCTGCACTGCAAGGAATAGATGTGAAGTATAAAAATACAGGATTACTATACATGTGCTTGCTGTGCAAGAGAAGTTACTTGTACCTATACAATGTGTAACACCATAAAATGCCCCCTGAGTGCCAAGTCCTGAGAAGCTCAGCTTTCAGCTCCCTCTGGGGCTATAGGAAGATCTGTAGCTGCTCAGAGGATCCAGACCTTGCTATGTATTACATCTCCAGCTTCCCCAAACGCAGGCTGTTTCTGCAGCTACCCCTCCAAGTGTTCCTTCTCCCACACAGGAGTGCTGCCCTGGCTATGATTTTGAGATGCAATATTTTGCACTGGAGTGGTGAGTTTCCCTCCTTGTGGCAAAGTTAGGGAAGGATGAAGCAGGCAAGAGCCTGAGAGCATGCACTCATTAGCTTTTGCCTGTCAGCAAGTTGGGAGTGTGCATTGCTCTGGCTGTTATAAAAGGCCCTTGTTAAGTAATCACATTTCTCTTGCATAAGTGCTTGGTTTTGGAAGGCTTTAGCCAATTGGAGGCTGCAGCTTAGATGGAAAGCATGTCTAACTACTGTGATTTTTTTAATAATGCATGATTATTAATCTGCTGAAAGTTGTATAAAATATCTTTAGATAAGGTTGAGCGGCGGAATCTTCCCAGCGCTGGTGGTAGCTGAACTACAGGTGTAAGACGCTGCCAAAAAGCCTGTGTAGATCCTTGTGAGTAATATTTCTGGTTCTTCTAAAGGGTATTTGAGTGATAACTGGAGGCAGGGAAATATTGCAGATGTTTATTGCTGGCAATAAATTAGGGAGGCAGGAGGTGAGAGACAGCGGTGAAACTATTGACTGCTTTTAAAATAACGCTTTCCTCCTAGACTTCTGTAAACAAGTATGGGTTTCTCTGAAGCTGTGTAATCAAGCCTCCTCCAAATATGCTAATAAAGAAATGTGGTGCTGAATTCAATTATAGGACTGTCAGGAGAACACAGGTTTGGCCTGATAGTAAGATCAAAGGACCATCTAGTCCCATGTGCTGGTTTAGAGTGGCCAAAAGTCAGTGTTCAAGGAAAGAATGTAAGAATAGGACAAGTGTACAGTGATATTTTCCCTCCTACATTTTCCTGGCTTTCAGAAATCTGCAGGTCGCTTATTTCCCGAGTCAGAAATGATAACTTTAATAGTACAAGTGGATATTTTTTTGGAATTTGCTAATTCAGTGTATCTGTTGAAAACAATAAGTTGTTTTGGGATTTGATATCTTGAGTTAAATGAGTTCTTCCAGATGGATTTTAATTAAAAAAAAAGGTGGTTTTCTGTTTAGATGGAATTGAAAAGGGAAAAGCTGGTATGGATTTACAGAAAACAATTTCCCCTCCCACTTCCTTGTGATGTGTCTGGATGCAGCTCAGTCCATGAACAAAGCCTGGATCTATAAAACCATCCACTGAAGTGGGAACTGGAATTTATTAGCTCAACACTGAGCAGCTTAAACAACTCGGTGGTTATTCCTGCCAGCCCTGGAAGGCAATGAAGTGCTGTTGTATAGAGAAGGCAGCTCAAGTGCTGAGCTGTGAGGGGAAATAAAGCTGTTGCCTATAGTGTGGATGCATGTATGCTTACTCTTACAGGCGGCACAGAACTTTTCCTTGATATAACAAATGGTGGACTACTGGAAATCACTTGGGAGAGCTCAAGTCACTACTTAAAAAACCTTGAAACAAATGTAGTATGTAGATTGTAAATTCTATAAAGTTCTTGAGACCTGCTAAAGCATTTAAATCTTATTTGCAGCCAGTAGATGAGGAGATAATACCACCATGAAAAGAAGTTATTTTGTAGGAGTTATAGGATTAGAGAGGTAAATGTGAAAAGCTATATTGAACTAAAAGGCACATGGCTGCAAAGCCAAGACTTTAGTGTTCTCATATTTCCTTCCTAAAGCAGGCAAAATTGATAGGCCTGTTTGCTTCAGTAAAACTGCAATAGTGATGCAAGATAAGCTGGGATTGTTTTTACACTTGCTCATTAATTATTTAGACCTTAAAACCTTTGCAATATATCCATAGGCAAACCTGAGCTATGTCTCTTGCGCTATGCCAGTAAGGGATGGGTGGTGGCAGAGCAGGCTGCTTGTTGGGCAAACCATGGCTTCCCATTTCAGTTCTGCAACTTAGCAAGGCCTCTTTGCTTCTGTGGGTCAGGGCTGTCCAGAACCCAGGCAGCCTTCCCATTTGTTTGTAGTGTTTGCTCTCAATCTGAAACTTGTATGGGGGTCTTTAGTCACTGCAGTGCTAGGGGCGGGTAGCGGTTAATGGACAATCTCGGACACTGAGGCAGGTTTTTTCCCAGATCATTGGATTACTTCATGGATCCGGAGAGTTTACAGTCTTAAACTCATGAGAGACTATTAAAGACACTACTGCTAGAAATCCTTGAGCTGTTGAAAGAGTATTCTGGGGAAGTATCAGCTGCTTGCCCTGGTTTTAGGCTATTTTCTGGGCTGCTGACACTGGCTGCTGTCAAGAGGATGCTGTTTCAAACAAAGATGCTACTAGCCCACACAAGGCCTTTTTAGTTCTTATGAAAACACCACAAATAAGTCAGCAGTCAAAACTGGGGAATTTACAATGTTATTTCTAAAACAACCTCTTGCATGTGGAACAAACTTAGGCATATATTAGGATAGCCAAACAATATCTCTAATTTGTTGCAGGGTAAAATGGATGCTATACACAAGCTGAAGATTTTGGTGATGTTTCTGTCTCTGGCTATGTTCACAGTCATGGTGATACTGAATGCTGGAAATGCCACTGGGATACTCAAAGGTAATACAAGAAAATTGTCTTTGCTCAGAAGTGGATTTTGTGCATTATATCATTTAATGATATAAGGTGTCTTTAGATGGGATAGCTCTGTTACCTCATTACTTCTCCAAGTACACCTTGATCTGTGAAAGATGGAAGTAGCTGGTGCATCCTCCAGGTGTTATAGCCAGGTGCCTGAGCCCTATCCAGTTCCTTGAAATCCAAGTAAATGGTCTTGTCCCTGGTGAACCTGGATCTATTGGCAGGTGAAAGGCAATCTTTGCATACATTGCCCTTGTATCACTGGTGGAAGCTGTTCAGGCTGCTGCTGTGGGTTTGTAGAGGGCAGTGGTGCTTGGCTTGAATGCTACCCAGCTGAATCTGTCAGAAATGGACACTGTGCTTCTCTCTGGCTTTCACATGCAACTGGCTTTTCTGGTTCTGCATAAGAGGGAAGGTGCTCAGGGTTCCCCATAGGGACAGCGATCCCATAATGGGTGGCTGAAGGGAAGCCAACTGCAGCACACAGTTTGTTTTCACCAGGGGCATCCTCTCATCTCCCTTGGATCCACTGAAGTATGGACTAAGCTTTGAGGAAGATTGGAGGGTGAGGGAAACCAGCAGTCTTTTCCCATCCTTGGTATGTGGTAATGCTTTTGCCTGCAATAACATTCACCACCACAGGTCTGTTCAGGACAACCCCTGGAAACATCTCGGAGAAGTACAACACTGACTTCACACCAGCTGGCTGGACTTTCCTCATCTGGAATGTCATTTATGCCTGGCAGCTTGCCTGGCTTCTCTACGCCTTGTCAGGGATCTGTCGAAGGTATTTTCCCTGCTTACGGTATAAATGAGGGACAGTGGCTCTTCCTTTCTGTAGCTCAGTCTCTTACCCCCTTTTCTGGGGTTTCTAGTCAGAGTAAACCCACTGCAATTCCTCTTGATTTGACATGCTGAAGGTCTGCTGCTGGAGCATCTTTTAGGTTCAGCATCCAAAGCTGGGAAGCAATTTCGAGGTGTGTATGAATGGTTCTAATGTGTGGACATGTTACAAAGCATGTAAACTTTTGAGGCCTGTTTTCCACTGATTCATGTATCTTGACAGAGTTACCCAGTAGCTGCACTTACCAGCTGCTAGATGCTGAGAATCCACAGAGGCAAAATTAATGAATTATGGAGCTAATGCTTTTAGGTTACTTGCTGTTAGAGATCAGAGAATTGGCATTGGGAAGTCTCCTGGGTCACTGAACCGGACTTGAATCTTTTCCTGGGGCTATGAGAACAATAACTGCTTCATGCAGGACCATGCAATATCTGTAATATTCTGTGATGTCTTCTGTGGGGTGGACTTACATTGCAGCTCTTCTGTTGAGAGGGACCATGGACTGCTTAGTTTGAGTCTTGTGTATCTGCTGTTTTCACATGACTTATAAGAAGTCACTCAGTTGGTACTGGCCAACACTGAAGGTTGAAGGAAGAATGAAGTGTGTGTTTGTACAAGAGTGATCAAGTCCATATACATGTATGTGCATGCACACACAACATATACACATATGCACTTGCACTATGATCCCAAAAGCCTTTTTCCCCAGGAACTGGGCTAGAATCCCATGACCATGCCATTGGTACCACCACCAGTGGCACAAGCTTTGCAGCATCTGTGGAGCAATCCTTACTACCCACTAAATCTGTGGTGGTGCAGAGACCAGCAAGGAGTTCTGTACCATGGGACAGCGTCCTGATGGGGAAAGCCACAGGGAATGTATTGTGTCAGAGAAGGATGCAGAGGAGAGAGTCTGATTTAAACTGAAATATTTAACTCCAATGTAGGGTCCCTGTTAGTATGAGGAAAATGAGGCCGGGAAAGTTTGGTTGGTCAATGCAGGCACTGTTTTCCGTTCTCCATACCCACTTTTCCTGGCAGGAATGAACTTGGATGTGTCTACATAAAGCCAGACTTGCTGCCAATACCTTTTTATGTGGCATGGATTCTGAATAATGGCCTCAATGTTGGATGGCTGTTTCTGTGGGACCGAGAGTAAGTTGCCTTTTGTTACAAATGCTTTCTAACCCTTTTGTTGGGACTGGCTCAATACTTCATTTTGCCCTTTTCCCTGTGTGTGAACACTTAATCACACCTGTAAAACTCTATGTCAAGCCTTGGGAAAGGTGGCCTTTGTAAAAGTTTGGGGTTTTTGCACAAAGTTTTCATTTTGTAAGAAATGAGGTGGATCAGTTATTGAAGTCTAAGATTTCCTCAAAGCTGCTGTTCTTCCATGTGTTTTTCTCCACAGGTAAGACAGGAGCCATGCCTCTCTTCATAAATACAGTTAAGCTCCTTGCCTTGGATTGTTTTCATAATCATGATCATGAAAGGCTTATAAAAGCACAACTGTCAAGAGGTGAAGAAATCAGTTGCAGTCAGGAAAATAACTTTGTGATTAACAGAATAAAACAGCAGTATGTCAAAATGAGGGCTACATGTAGTGATTACCTTTATTAAAGACTGATTAACTTAAAGTCAGTAAAGGCCAAACACTAAAGCTATGAATTAAGGCATTGTGACACCACTGAAAAAAATGTATTGTGTATTGTATGCATGCATGTTCTTTGTCCTAGATACCTCCTACCAGCCCTGGTGTTCCTGGCAGCTCTCACTTTTACCACGTGTGCCTCCCTCTTCATTTCACACCAAGCCTTGAGCATCCATTCCTCGTGGCTTGTGAAGGGTCACAAAGCTGAGCTCTGGCTCACCCGCATCCTAGTAAGTGGCATTTGGGAAGCTGTGCTGTTAGTAAATGCTAAAAACCTCTGTGCAGTGCTGAAGGTATCAAGAATGAAAGATTCAATGGCAGAAGGTAAGGGAAGATTTCCGCCCTGACTTTAATTTGTGCCTGCTGCAGGTGCACATGGGCTTAATTACATCTGTTTCTGTTCAGATATCATGGGCATGATTGAGCAAGGTATATCCCTTGTACTTCTCTAGCTGCTACAAAATGAAGTTTTCAGTGAAGAATGAAAACTTCAGCCCAGACTTGTGTTTGGGGTGTGAACAATATTTCTTGCAGAGGGAAAAGCCATTGCTAAGGGTGGCTTCTACTGCTGTAGCTGATGGTGATGTCCCAGGTATCTGACTACAAAAAATTATATAGTTCTTATATGGGGAAGTGTGTACTGCTCAAGGCTTCAAATACAGCTGCCTTTCTGAGTTTTGCCAACTTCTGAAAGAAAATGACTTTTCTCCCAAGAAGAGTGGGTGTGTGTTTGGCAAACTGCACAGAGAAAATAAGATAAACATGCTAATACTCCATCACTCCCTGTGCCTCTCCTAGCTCAAACCTGCTACCCTGATCCCTTACTCCCCATCCAGGACACCTTGTGCTGCAGTTCCTCCCATGGCTGCTGTGTGTGCTTTAACCACCTTTAGTTTCTTTGCTTGATGATGGTATTGCTCAGTGAGAAAGTGGGTCAGCTGAAAAAGCCCAACCAAGGATCTAGGAGGGTTTTCAGTGGAGGGGGAGCCTGCAAAGCTGAGAGGCCCTGCACAGGAAAGTTCCTACCAACCCAGCTGGAAATGTGTCTACATATCTTGGCACAAACTGGGAGCGGGCTCTGTTCTTTACACCCTTCTATTACGTTTCCTGAGACTCCAGTATAACACAGGGAAAGGGGAGTAGCTGGGTTCCCCAATCCTCACTCAGGAGTGACGCCAGCCCTTGATATTGCCTACTGGAGGCTCCATGTGGCAAAGATGTTTGCTGGGAGGTGGTTGAGATTCAAGAAAACTGTTCTCTCTGCCAGTTACAGCAGCCTGCAACAACTGGGCTGGGCAGCCAGGCAGCCTGTGCACTTTGGGGTGTGGATGGGAACTCCTTGCTGGGGTCGGAGGGCTTTGTACAGGGAATTCTGCAGCTGCCACTGTGGTGGTTCTTGGGGCTACTTTGGGGACTCCAAGGCTTCAACTCTTCTCTATGTTGAGGGACTTCCTCTGCAGCTAGGTCCAGAAGGCTGGCTTAACTGCCCCAGGACCTATGGGTCACAAAAGACAACCAGGAATTACCTTTTTTATTACTGCTTGTCATCTTGATGTGCTATGTGGCAGGTCCAGAATGGGCTGGCACTGTATGCAACATGGACCACCATTGCTGCTCTGCTGAACTTTGCCATTGTGTTGATCTACAAGTGGAATGTGTCCAATGAGACAGCAACAACTGCTTCTCTAAGCATCCTTGCTCTTGACCTAGTAATATGGTAAGCAACCTCATGGGTTCCCACCAAGCCTGAAAGACCTCTTCCACCTCTCACAAATGGGTTGGACTATCTGTCCCAATTCATTCATGGTCTGTCCCTTTACCAACACAGTGTACAAAGGACTCTGTTATAATTCGTGGCAGATGAACCTGGAGACTGGGCAGAGTCTTTCTTCCCTGACCCTCAGCAATGCCAGTAAGCACATGCTGTGGGTCAAGAACAGGTTGCTGTGACTTGCATGAGCCCAGCCTGCCCTAGGTTTGCAGGTGAGGGCTTGATGTGGAAAACATATGAAACATGGCTTTATTTTTTCCCTAAACTTACCTTAGATAATTTTTAAATTAATCTTCTGAATTTTAGTAAATGAACAATTTTGGACTCTGGTCCAAACTGGCCTGCAAAAAACCCACTCTTTGTCTAATTCCTTTCTTAAACTTTCTATGGGGAAAAATGTACAGAGAAAATGCTTACTTTGGTGTCTTTGTCTTCACAGGTTTTATCTAGAAAACTTCATTCTTGACAAGTATGTCCGCTATAACCTTACAGTCTACCCAGTGTTGATAATAGCTCTGACTGGCAGTGCATGCAAGAACTTCTCGTTTTCATCCCTGATGACAAACAGCATTTTTATAGGTGATTCTTTTGGATTGTTTCCAGCTCTTGGAAAAGGCAGCCAGTAAACACTTCCACATCTTTCCTGTCTATTAGGGGCAGAAAGACGGACTTGCCTCTTGAAGTATATTTATAAAAAGCAGAACTAAGGATTTATTAGAAGGTATTCATTCTGCAAAGTAAAGAGTAGAGCAGAAATCATTGCCCAGGAGCCTTGGGGCTGGATTCAAACATTGTGTTGCCTCAAATTCACTTCCTGGTGCGATGTTTGCCCTGCAATTCTCCACCATCTACTTGGGTCCTCTGCTGGCAGCTCCATCTGCTGCAGGGCAGACCAGAGTAAGAGTGGGGCTGGGATGAAGGCTGTGGACTTCCATTTGCCCTATATCATTTGGGATATAGGAGCAGTGCATAAGTTTCTGACCCAAGGAGGGGTTGTGTCTAAATTTCACAATGCAAAACCCTGTATATGCTCCCCTCCTCTACAGAGCTTAGGCTAGCCTTAACAAGTTTTCCTGGGATTATTTGGTTGCTGCAGGCCACTGTAGCTGAGTGTAGTCATCCATTGTAAAAGGGCTTAAGCTGTCCAAATACTGTACAATCACAGCCTGGCAAAAGCTATGCCATCATGAGTAGTTTTATGCTGGCACAAAATGGACTGAGCTGTGTGAACTCTGAATCCTGCTATGGCAGTTTGAGATGCCTGTTCCCACAGTAGGGTCAGCAGAAGGGAGCATGTTCCCATCCTTCAGCCTTCCCACTGTTACATACCAGTGGCTAAAGCCAATTTCTGGACTGGCACTACTATCGCAGCCACTCCAGTATATGTAAACTTGTGCTGTAAGGGTAGCTGGATCCTGGTAATGCCTAAAAACACCAAGCAGGACTTAGCAGAGCTTGTCTGCCAAAGGCATGAGGGCACTGGAGACTCATTTCCTGGTGGTTATGGCCACCAGGAATGTGGAGGTATGTGTGATCTCCGGCAGACAGCTGTGTCCCTGCAGCAGGCATTTCTACCAGCAAAACTTCTTTCTTAGTGGTTCAGCTTGTTTGGCTGGTAGGGTGAGAATGTGCTTTTCCCAAACTACTGCATGTTTCTTTATATAGTTGAACTATTCTTGGAGTGTTTTGTTAATGTAATAAATTTTTATTCCTGTGTCTATAATGCCCTCTCCCTTTTAGAAATGTCTTGACCTGGAAGCATTGGGCAAGTTTAACTGGATAGCCATGAAAGTCTGAACTCTGGGGGGTAATGATTCCTATACAGGGGGTTTCTTTTTTCCTCTTTCCCTGAATGCCCCCTATACTGGGGAGCTGGGGTATGACAAGAATCACTGACTTTCTTTCATGTACTAACATGCTTCTGTGTTTCTTTTCTAGTTGTTCTGCTGGCAGTGACTTGCTTGATCTTTGCTGTTCGGCTGGGACTAGTCACATGGAGACTCTGTAAGAGACCACTGGAAGCACCAGAAACCACAGCCCCGTCAGGCACAGTGGCCTGAGACCTCTGGCATGTTGTGGCAGATCCTTTAAAAGGAGAAAAGAATTGGGCATCTGCTGGTCCTTCCTTCCTGTATCAATTGCCTTGTGCTCTTCTGTAACTATTTCTTTCCATTCCAAATGTGGATGGCTTGTGCCTGCAAACCTGTCCTGCTACCACATTCCCTCAGATCAGCTACTCACAGCCCCACCTTGAATCTGCATGATCCTTCATTTGGTTTGACTCTGAATCAGTGCGGGAAAAGGTCCTTCAGCTGAACAGCCCTGTATACCTTTGTGATGATGGAGCTGTGACTCTGCTCCTGCCAATGCAACGAGGGCTGTTGACAGGCACTTGGCAGGCTCACACAGACAGTTGTTCATATTCTTTCCTCGGTAGTTCATTTTTCTTAAAGTGTAGCTCTAAGTGAACCGTCCCTGGGAGTCAAGGTGAGCAGTGGGATGTCTGTCATTCCTTTGGCCACTCAGTACTGGGTGTCTGCAAGCCCCAGTGGTGTAAGCAGATCTCCCGCAGGCAGCAACTGCTCCTCTCCCTCCTCTTCATGATGGGAACGGATATTACAACTTCAGAGATCTACCTTTGCAGTGTCAGCTCTGATGTTTGATATCCAAGGGGGGTGAGGAGGAGTGACTGAATACTTCTGCAAGCCTTCATCCTATTGCAGTCTGTTGTAGCTCTAGAAACCAAAGATGCATTCACTTTTCAGCATACAGTAGGATATCTGGGTCTCTGCTCTGGTTTTTCCTGATTTTCTCAGTTAAGTCAATCACTATGTCAGTGCCTCTGTGGACCCACAATAATGGCAGATTTGTGCTGTTCCTGCTCTGCCTGTAAGACAGATGAGATGGTGTGGTGGGTTGCCTTTCCCTGAGCTGTGCTGAGCCAGCAGTGCCCAATTTCTGCTGGCTGGATGCCTCCTGCTGAAGTGTGGTTTGTAGCCACTCTGGCAAGAGGTTAGATGTGCAGATGAGATGATACCTGATCTGGAGTAAAGCCTGCTGCTTCAAAGGAAGCCTGTTTAGAAAAAAAAAAAACAACTTTGAACTGGTGGAGTAAGTTCATCCTGGATCAGTGCTTGCTCATGTGGCTTCACTGCTTAAGAAGCCTAAAAATGGATTGAGTGAATTGGCCCGCTGCCTCTATTTCCTGTGCCTACTTGAGAGTTGATGGTGTCTCACTGGTGTCTGGAAAGTGTTTCTACATGGCAGGTGCTTTCAGATGCTGAATATCTTGCAATACTATTACAAAAGAAAAATCTTCCAAAATAACATGTGCTGTTGTTTACATTTAACAAAGAGCAAACTCAATGTAATGCAATTCTTCTTGTCATTCTCTTAAGTTGTTTTATTTTTCAAATAAATTGGTGAATTCTACCACTCTTCCACTAACTCTGTAAATTATCTAAAGCAACTGTCCTGGCTCCTGCCTTGCTTGTGCCCTGGGTTTTGCAGGGGCCTTGGTCCTGTGCTGGAGCCAGCTGCCCTTTGCTTGCTGGGATGCTCCTGGATGTAGCTGCTTTTATTGATCATGCCTTCACCAACCTTAGAGGCAGAGACTTGGGTCATGCAGATTCCTATGCATGACTTTAAACTCCTCTGCCCAGCACCCTGTTCATTAAACTTCTATTTTACAAGCTCTGCCTCCCAAGAGCCCAGCTAGCAAATTTCCAGCAGCCTCTCCATAAGCTGCCTTCTTTAATACAGTGGTATTAAATCCACTGGTGTGTGGATTAAGGGGTCCAGGCAAGGTGAGTAGTTGTTGTGAGGCTGTGCAGCAGTTAATGCATGGGGAGCCCTGGAAGGTTTTGCATCCTCTTAAGCAAGGGCTTTGCAAACAGTTCCTGGACCAGGTCAGCTGCACTGCCTTTCCACAGGACAGTGAACAAAGCCTTCAGTGTCTTTGTGTCTGTACCTGATGTCTGTACTGGCCAAATGACTAGAAATTCTACCACAGGATACAATTAACACATAAATTAGCGGGGGAGAGTCAACAGGGCCTCTGTAGAGGGAAGTTATGTCTCGCAACCTCTTTGAGTTCTCTGAAGCACACAAAAAGCGCAGAGGTAAGGGTGAACTGTTTTATATTGTTGCTGGCTTCTAAAGAAGCTCAAGAGCTATGGCATAAAAGGCAATATCTTCCCATAGGTGATTAAAGCTAGGAAATAGAGGGGTGTTTCTCTCTAGGAAGGGAGGTTGCTGGTGGCATGTGTCATTAGACCTGGGCTGGATAATGTAGTCATTAAAAACCAAGGGATATTTTGATGATGGACAGTTATTTAGGATGCTAAAAGAGGAGGTTGACTGGGGAATTGCAAAAAGCTCTTATGAAACTGAAAGCGGACAGTGCAAATTATGGGTGAAAGTCATTGCAGGTATGTACCGAAGGATACATAAAGGAAAATCCAGGCTGTGCTTCACCTTTCAAGTGACATGCTCTGAGCTGGCCCCTGCCACTCAGGCACAAGAGCATGGAGCTATGGTAGCCATTCTCACCCAGATATTTCCACATCTGGCAGCAGTAGAGGCAAACCATGTATCAGGGATGGTGAGGAAAGGAGTAAAATTGAGAACACCCTCGTGGCTCTCTAAAGTTACCACGCACCCACATCTTGAGGGCTTTGTGCAGTTCTGGTCCTTGCACTTCTGGGAGATTGTTGAGGGCTTGGAGAAGAGTGATAGTATCAGGGAGCGAGATGTCTCCCTGTCCATCTGTGCTGAGGAACAGCTTTGGCAAGGAGGTGTGTGAGCCCCTTTCCCGTGGCCACCTTGCCATGGGTGGCACAGGGCTGGATGCTGCTCTTCACCCTGCTCTCACCCCTCCAAAATGAGCTGTGAGGAGAGCATCAGAGGCCCTTTCCTGAGTGGTGCTTATGAGGTGCTGCAGCAGAACCCAGTTAATCTTTTGCAGATCTCCCTGTGAGAAAGCCCCTGGCAACTGCCCCAAGATGATTAGGCTGAGCAAGACCCAGCTCCCATTTGCCACCCACAAATAAGCTCCTGGTCCCCAAAACCCTCTCCAAGTACTATTTCCCTGGAGCTGGGGGAGGCAGAGGTTCCCATAGCTGTCTCAGCACACAGCACTCCAGCCAGCTTTGGGAAAAGTGGCTTTCCTTGCATCTGTGGCAGGGACAGGAGCCCAAAAATACTCCACCTGTCCCTTTGTCTTTTAGCTGGGGTGGGGGAGAAACAGATGAAAAATAAGTGTGAACCTTCCTCTTCCAGCCTTGGGGTTAAAGATAGCCTCAAGGCTATTTTTAAAGGCCTTTTTTTTTCTGAAATGCCTTATTTTCATTTGTTGTTAAAACCCACTGATACGCGGTTTTGCCCACAAGAGCATGTTCTTTCAGCAAAGCTGCATTTCATGAAGTTGGAAACCTGCCAACTTTTTAGCAAAAATAATTAGTCCAGCCTTTGTTTCCATGAGTGATTATAGGATTTGGGTGAATTTTACCAGATTTAAAATTTCTTGGAAAGCTGGTGGCCTTAAGAACCCAAAGCCTGAAAAATCAGTTTTGTTTCTGAAAAGGCTATTCAGGGCCCTGGCAAATGCTCATGTGTCTCATAGCCCAGCCCAGGATGTGTCCTGAGTCCCTTGGGCCGGCTTGCTTCCACATGGGGCTGGAAGACGGATGGGGCTGTTGAAGCCAGGCATGACGTGGTTCCTGGGACACAAAGGCGTACCTTGCTTTCTGATACTAAAAGCTGGGTTTACACTTGTCATGCTCTGAAAGGATTCGCTCTGTGGCTAAATAGGGGGATAGGGAAAAGCAGGGTGATCTGTAAACCACCATTGGGTGGACAGCCCCAGTGCTGAGTCCAGGGATGCTTGAGGATGCCTCCTTCCCCTGCCTGGGGCCAGCTCCTGCCCAGGCTCACTCCTGCTCTGTGCCTGGCAGCCTCCATCTGAGGATGACCCATCAGTTTAGCAATATTTTCTCTGGAGGGCTGTATCAGCTGGGCTGGATGTTGCTGAAGCTGTGAGATGATAGTTGTTTTCAGTAAAAGTTCCTGGGAAAATCTGATTTGGAAGAATGTTGCATGGAAGAAGCTGTGGGTCAGGGGAAATATGCATTTGAACTGAGAGAGCAAATGTGTTAATTCAAAATGAATTTTTAAAAAATGGGAGTATAAGGCCCTGGATCAGGCTCTCATTAAAGCCCATGTGGCTTCCAGAGAGAAATTTGCCTTGTTTCTTTGATTAGGGCTTAGCTGTCTCTTCCTCAGCCACCATGAGAGTGGAGGAGATGCTGGGATCAGGCAGGCTTCCCTTTGACATCTTCCACCACCACCACCATCACCAGCAGTAGCAGCATGCTCTGGGAGGTGCTCCCTAGAGCCCGTCCTGCCCGCAGCCCCAGGGCACCACACTCCCCTCATGATGCTCTCGGCTATGGAGCTCAGGCAAAGTGCAGGCAGGAGGCTCTCCTGCTGGGCTCCCCAAAACCAGAGCACCCAGGCAGAGGAGATGTTGTGTTATGACCTAATTTGTTCCTGGCTTGACGCTACCCTCATTACTAATTACTTTATATTAAAACATCTGTGAAAAGGAATAATAAATAAATAAAAATGAGCCTGCTGGAGAGAAGAGAAGTTACACCATGATGCAAAGCACCAAAGCAGAAAGCAGGATTGCCTTTCATCTGCAATTCAGAGCAATGTTGCAAACCCATTGCCTGGCTGCAGCCAGGGGTGTTGGGCATAGCAAGATATGGGCTGTGATGCTGAGATACAGGCGTAAGTGGCACTGGCCACGCTGGCCACCACCAGCAGGAAAACATGGATGAGACTCTTGCTGATGCCTTGTCACTGCCCAAGGCATCTCATCGGAGGAGCAGTGGCCTTGGAGAGGAAACACAAAGTAGGCTGGCTCAAAAACATGGTGACCCAAACACTCGTCCTCTGGAGCTGGAGCAAATCCAGCCCTCACTGGCTGCACCTTCATTTTCTTATCTGTAAAGCAGAGATGAACAGTACAAGGGTCTCTGTGGAGGACTGTGAAGATCTCCAGATAAAAACGCCAAATACATGCAACAATGATTAAAGGCATCAGCGCTTTTTGCTATGCACACAGTCTAAACATGCTCGGGCCATTCCATGCTCTTTGAAAACTGTTAGATGTTTTCAAGCTAAATATTTATTTTATCTGTGTAGAGCCAGCACAGCCCCGTGCCGGGAGATTAGCTCAGCTCCCTCTGTCAAAGGCATCTCAGCAAAGAGTTATGGGCTCTGGCAGGACTCATGCATGGGCTGAACATGTGGGAAAAAAAGCTGGAGCAACCCAAGAGCCTGACCCTGCTCCCGGCAGAGCCCAGACACAGCACACATCAGCCATGTGATAGCATGATGGGCATTCCCCCTGGAAACTTTGACTCAAAACCCTTGAAAAGCCACACAAGGATGCTGTCTTTTTTCCCTCCTCTTTGGGAAGAAAGGTTCTTGAAGACCTTTGTCCAAGCAGCTGGTAAAATGTGATGTTTAACAAACTGAGAAGGGACGTTGCCCACTCAGGATGGGACCGATTAGGGTTAGGGAGTGCTGGAAGCAACAGTGACATTAGCCGGTAACTTGTTTTGTCTCAATGTTGTTCTAATAAAAATTTGAGCTTAAAAAAAAGGGAGGGGCATTATTGGAAAGTATTTAGCTTAAGTAAGTGACCCATGGCACAAATTATTTTTATCCAAGAGAGAAAAAAAAAAAAAGTGTTTGTTTGTGCCTGTGGCTGCTATTGCTTTCCTTGGCGACAACACATATTTTGTCGCATATTTTGCAGGAACAGAATAAAGGAATAATTTACTATGAGATGGCCCTAGGGCTGACAGAGGAACAGAGGGATTGAGCAGAGATGTCTGAGAGCTGTGCCAGATTGGCACAGGAGCCAGAGCCTTGGCTTCCTTGCCCTGATGCTTTACCTTAAGACCATTAAAAATAGCATGGAGAAAACATCTGTGTGCTGTCGTTGGTTTGGACCGTGGTCCCTGCCAAAAATGCAGCCTCCTGGGAGACCCAGTGTGTGTGTGTCCCCTTTTGTGGGGGCACCTTGCCCCCTGCAAATGTGTTTCTGCCCCATCCTACTACCCTTGGCATGAGAAAGTTCCCACCAGGCACGGTGATAGACTCTGTATGAAAAGTCCCATCAGACAAAAGCTCATCCTGGATGCCTTTAAAGAAGACCTGGAAATCATGAGGAGACACCCGCGGCATGCCTGATAACAACAGCAGGGGCAAAGTCATAGTCTATTTCCAGCATGCCCTTATATTTTTTACCCTTGTGAACTGTGAGTGATGGAAGAGAGCAGTGTGATGGGTTTTACGTGTGTCTCCTGGCAGGGTCAGGAGATGGTCACCACATAGCCATCAGCTGAATCTACAGGAGTCAGAGCGATGGGCTTGGGGGTTCCTGGTACTCTGCAAGGTCTCTAGAGCAGAACAGCAGGATTGTCCCCATTGGCAGGAGGGTTGTGTGCCTTCTCACTGGGAGCTCAGAATTAGTGCAGATGTAGCTATGCAGTCTTAAATGTGTGATGAGTGCTAAAGGGTTGGTCCCTGCTTTTGCATGAGATGTGAGCGCACCTTGGGTGCGAGCACCATGTTGTCTTCATTTAAATGGCAAAACAAGAAGAGCAGGAAGACACAGAGAGAGCACACACCAAGCAAAGTGCAGGGGAGCTGTAATGGTTGTCGAAGCACAGCGACTGCTGCTGTCAGGAGCATCTGCCACGGCACCACCACCTGCACCTTGTTTCCTGGCTGTACCATCCCCATCCCCAGGGCAGCCCCTTCCCATACGATGCTTTCAGCAAAATGGTCTTTATGGGGGGGGAATTTTTACTTAATTTAATTTATTGCCGACTAACACAAACTTCTAACCATTGGTTTGGTAATGAGAAAAAGAAAATACCAGCAATTACGTACTCAGGTAAACAGTCATGCACGAGCTGATCAGACACCTATGCATGGACTAATTGGGTGCCCATGCATGAGTAAAGAGGGTGCTAAGGCATACGTATGTTGGGCACTAACGCATGAACTCCTCGAACACCCATGTGTGAATTAATGGCTCGCTCATGCTTGAGTTGTTTGGGTGCTCATGCATCAACTAATTGGGTTCTCATGCATTAATTAATTGGGCAATAATGCATAAATTAATTGGGTGCTCACACATGAATTAATTGTGTGCTTATGCATTAACTATTTGGGTTCTTGTGCATAAATTAATGGGGCACTCATGCATGGATTAAATAGGTGCTCATGCATGAACTACTTGAGCACTCATGCATAAATTAGTTGAGCGTTTGTGCAAGGACTAATTGTCAGCTCACAGGTGAGTGCAGCAAACCCCACAGTTCATGCCTGATGTGCCACCGACCTGCAATGGCCAGGCTGGCTTAGGGCTACACATGTCCTCCATCACCCACTGAGCAGGTAGAGGTGTTGCATGGGGCGTTATTGTCTGATCACTCCGTGGTACCCAGGACAGGCCTTACACATCAGTGATGCTGTGGACATTTCTACCCCTATGCAAGAAGCCACTGTTTGGATGCTTCTGATGATGTCTCCTTGGGAAGACACCACCCACTCTGTTTTGGGATACTGTATTTATGTATCTCCTCATGCTACCACTCCATCAGGCACACCAGCTCTCTGACCTGGAGCACTGGGCTCACCTAACCAAAAGCTGATGGGAAATGACGGGCATATTGTCCTCACATATAACACTAGCCAGAAGAATGCACCCCACTCAGTAGGAAGAAAAGCTGCTGGTGTGGTTTACAAGGATGGGTGGAAAACCAGCAAAAACACTGTTGTGGTTCCTCAGACAAGAACATCTTGTTCAGCCAAATGCAAAGGCAGTCCTTGAGGGCACTCCTGCAGAGACATGGAGACAGGGTGATGGCAATAATTTTGGTGCCTGGCTGGGAAAATGGAAAGGAAGCATTTGATAATTATCACAGCGTTACAACAAAATGTATCCAGGCAGCATTGTAATAAGGTCAGGACTTCCACAGCATCTGATCCTTTTCCCTTTTCTTCCAGCACCAGCCCTGCATAGAGGAGCGGGAGGAACAGGGTGGCTGAGAGCACTCAGCAATGTGATACTCCTGCGCATATCCCAGGCTGGAGGCAGGGAGGATCCCTGTTGCCCTTTGGGAAATTTGGCCTCAGCTGCCACCAGACCGAGGTGTCGCTGATGCTGGAGCAGCTCCACCCAGCAGTGGCAGTGGGGACACTGATGCCAGGCAGCAGCTCTTTCCTGACCCTGCAGGAAAAAACAAATCCTGCAGAACTAGCCATGGCTGCTTATGGATTTCCCTGCTCCCTGCATCAGGTTTTTGAGCACAGTATCGGTTGCACATTATCAGCTTGTATAGACAGGAGCCAAAGCAAAGCAAAGAGCCATCCCAAAAATGCCCATGATACAGTGATGCAGCAGTTCCTGCTGCTGAGCTGCCCTGGCGATCTGGCTCAGATGCTTGTGTCCGTGTCCCTGCATGGGACACCAGTCCTGCTCACCACCCTGTTTTCTGCCTGCAAACCTGTCCCCGGGGCTCCCCCCGAGGGCATAATCCAGGCAGAAGTGTTGCTGCATAACAAATGTGCAGGTTTCAAGCAGCCAGGAATTGCAACCTGGGCCTTGAGGTACATGCTCCAAGCATCTCCCCAGGGAGCCTGTGTTAAAATCCTGTCAGGTTTTAATGTGCTGGCTGCATATCGAGGGTGACTTGCACGTAGTCATTCACTCATGGGTGCAGAGACCTTGCTGCAGTAAGTTGAGATGATTCAAAGTGGCATGATGGTGCAGTGAGATGGGGTTTTTTTCAATATTAATGAACCCTTATATGTTTCATGTCTGTTAAATGGGAGGAAGTGAGCAGCATGTGGTACCCTGGGGCTGGCTCACACCAGCCCTCACACTACATGAAACTCAAGCACTGGTGAGATGAATTTTAGTCCCACCTATAACCTCCAGCATTAAGTGAAATAGTGCTTTCCTTCCATTTGCCTCAGGAAATGCAGAGGCGTTGGAGGGACAGGCAGGCAGCGGTGCTCCAACACCGTCACTGACTCAGCCCAGCCGGTGGGGCTATCTGATGCCTAAGGGCAGGGAAACAACTCCCAGCAAGCCTTGGACCTGGGGCTGGCATAGAGGGAGTCCTCACCAGGAAAGACCATCTCTAGGATGAGGCCAACTTGTGGGATTTCCCATGATGTTGCCTTTGATGTGTAGAGCAGAGAAGCCCATGGGGGAAAAAGGAGCTTCTACTTCTCGCCCTCTTCCACTGATGCTGTCCAGATGTAAAAGTGTTGAGCCTCTCGGAAGACACAAGACTTGGCATAAAGGGTTCGGATAGCTTCCTCACTGGCCCTAGCAGCCTCCTGAAGGCTGTTTCCTCATTACTCATCTCCTCACACCCCTCTGTAATCCTCTTGATCTTCAAATGTGTCTCAAAAGGCAAATATACTTGGTGTTGTGTGAGACTGGAATGGCTGCCAGCACGCTGTCTTCCACAGTGTTGGGATAGAGATGGTCAGGGAAATGACTCCAACTCAGCTGGTGAGACAAGTGGGGTTTTTTTTCCTTTGCCCTCCTCTGATAGAAAGGCAGCTTTCTTCCTCAACTGTGACGGGATCTCCCGTCTTTCAACACTGATTGATCACAAATCAAAGAAATGCTGGGTCTTCAGATTCTGGAACAGCACTTGCTGCTGCTGCTTTGCTGCGAGTGGCATCTCCAGTGGACATTATCAATGCTCCTTAGATCGGCTCTGCACTGGATCCCAGGATCTGCTCTGGGTTGAACCTGGTGGCTGGACAAGGCTAGGTAAGATCACAGCCTGTAACTCTGACTGTGGTTCCCAAGCCTTGTTTGCTTCTCCTCTGTGTGCCCAGGAAATTTTTCTTTAGGAAGCCTGGACAGTGCCAAGGCTTGAAGTGAGTGCAAGGAGAGATCTGGTCAACCCAGGAAAAGTTGGGGACCTGTTGCCTCAGAAGAAAGACCTACCTGAAACAACCCCATTCCCCCATGGCAGCAATGCCTGCTTAAGATCTTATTTTATTACACTGAAATTATACTAACGAAGGTTGGGAGGGTGGCAGTGCCCAAAACCCCACATATGAGCAGAGAACTGGCTTTTGACTCTCACAAAGCCGATCTGCTTGCTCAAGCTTTCACAGCCAGGGTGTGTAGAGCAATAAAGAGCCTCTTGAAAGCACTTCACAGCTTGTCAACGGAGACATCTTATGCTGTATATGCTGAAAGTATCCATGGCACTGGGTACAGGCAGCCTCTCTGGGAGTTTTGCCCTGCAAAAGTGGCTTTCAGGAAAGACGTGTTGTTGGGCAATGTTTTCTATCTCCCCGTGGGGGCTTGAACAGGCTTCCAAAAGGGCAACAAATGCAAAAGCATTGACTCGTGGGTCAGACGCTTCAAGACAAGGAGCCCACCTTGGCAAAAGAAACACAAGCGATGGCAACCAGACGAAAAAATTCATCATTTAAACCTTGAAAATCCTTTTTCCACCCAAAGCAGCCCCATCTCCACTGCTGGGTAGCTCTCTTGCACAGTCAGAAAGCCTCTCCACTTCCATGCTATACATAAACATGTCATATTCTCTATCAAAGGGTGATAAACACACTTAGAGTGTGTTTATCTGTTGGCTGACAAGCTCCACTTAAGAGCTTAGTTTGCTAAACTCAAAAGAGGTGTGTCCTCCCGCCTGGTGCACCAGCTGGCTCACCAGGCTGATGCCAGGAGGGTGCTGGAAAGTGTCTGGTGTTCCACAGGGGCAGAGCCTGTCATTTGGCCCACTTCATGCTTCAGCTCGCTGCAGCTCCACAATCTCTGGCTGAGGCACTAGAGGTTGCATTTTGTTTGCTACAACAAACTGTCCAAGCCCATGGCTTTGGTTGTGGGAGGGAGGGCTGGCACTCGGGTTTTGAAGGGGGGAAGGAGGGGACACAAGCGCTGTGGTCCTCTGCTGTGACCTTAGCACCTCTGCTGTGAGGTGCTGAAGCTCCCAGGACACTTTTGGAAGCTGTTGCCCACAAACTGGGTGCCCACAGTCACAGCTGGAGAGGGGTAAGTGTCCTCCTTTAGCTAAGTCCTGGTCAGGGCAAGTTTGGACATCCTCTGCCAGGATGTGATTCCTCTGTGGAGGGCAAATCCATGCACATCAGGACCTTCCAGGCAGAGGGCAAATGGCCTTGCCCTTCATTCTGTCTGCTTGACTTCCTTGTCCTCTAAGCATTTCCCATTGCATTTCAACGCAACCTGAGAGACGGCTGCTTCTCCAAATCCCACTGCCACCGTGCAGCGTGATTTGCCCCTGCAGAAAACAACCCCTGAAGAGCCCTTTCTCCTCCCATCGGAGACTACCGGCTGAAAATGCAGCCCAGGAGAAGCTCTCTGGCTGCGAAGGGGCTTTCAAGAGAGGGTGTAGGGCACCATCTAGTGCAAGTTAGTGAAAAAACCATCAGCTGCAAACTCCGAGAGGAGCTGCTGGTCCTAGGGAGCCTGTGGGCCAGCAGGCTGCTGCAAGCTGCTTGTCTTCTCCCAGTGTTTGCATGGGAGAAACTGGTGGCAGCAGCAGAGCAGGTGGAAATCAGGAGGAGTGCAACATCTTGTGGGTCGTCTTTTCCTAGCTTTCTCCTGTGCCTCCTGGAGTGACCAAGGCAGCTGGGACTCGTACGCGGACGAACAACTCACAGTTTTGCTCATCTTTCAGACATCGTCGTCCCCTCTGGCTCTGCCATAGTGGAGCAGGGTCCTCTGTGAAAGGGCCTGGGGACAATTTCAGGTGTCCTGCTACTTCATGTGTTTGGACCTTGCATTGTAGGCGAGGTTTTGTTCTATGAGACTTTAAAAGCAGCCAAACCCTCTTTCCCAGTGCTGTTTTTCGATGCATGACTTCTCTTTAGCTGCAACTTTGGCCCGAGCAGCCAGAGAGCCAAGATCCCCTCACAAAGGCTGTGAGATGCTGCAGACTTGCCTACCTGCCACCTACAGTTGCTCTAATTAAAACCTCAAGGATGAGTTAACATGTCTCTTTTTTTTTTTTTTATGGATGTGTTTGAAGTGCCTCATTGCTTTGGGCAGTCTGTGCTGTAATGAAGTTATTAGCAACGAAACTTAAGCTTTATGATCGTCCTTTATGACAAAATATCTCAGAGGGCTGTCGAGCAGGTTTATTAGAAAGTGAATACACCTTTTGATGCAAGAGCAACCATAGGTATGTGAGGACAAGTCAGTAACGGTAAATCACTCCCACCACTCCCAGCCAGGAGCAGCCTGGCTGGTGTTGAGCTGCACCGTAGGTCTCTGGCTGGATCATCCTCCGAGGCTGCCCCTTCATGGCAGCACAGCACCGCTCTGATGATGAATTTGTTTTGGTGTCTGAAACTGGGAGCTTCATGGTGGGATGTGTCTCCTGGCGGGAGCCCCTCCTCTAGTTTCTGTTGCCCATCTAAGCTTTTTTCTCCTGGACATGCGGGCCAGTTGCCTTCAGGCATCTCCTGGCTGTAGTCCTGCTGCTCTGACCTCAGGACATGGTGCTTGGCCTTAAATCATTCCAACCCCTTGACAGGATCTCCAAGCATGGATTCAGCTCTGCCTGCACCAACAAAGCAAAGTCACTTCCAACACCCCTCTCCCCAAATCCTGCTTGGCTTAAGCAATTGATGTCAACAACATTCTTGCAAGTCCGAGTGATGTGTGGCTGCCAGATACATCATCACCTCAAGGGCTCTGCTGTCTCTGGCTGACCAGAAGCACCGTGGCACCAGTGCTGCCAGTGCCACAGCTTTCCCAAAGGGCAGACCTGCAACTGCTGCCTTATGCAGCACTAATGCCCTTCAGCAGCAGCTGGCCGCTGCGCTGGTGAGTGCCAAGGCTGGAGGCAGAGCCGGGGACATGTTGAGTGTCTGCCCCGCCATCTCCCTTGGCAAAGCTGAAGGTGCTCATGTTGGCTCAGTGCAATTTGGGGATGCTCTTAACGTCACCCCATGCAAAGCAGGACCTCAGGGGAAGGAAGGACTGTGCCCTGGGCTCCCAACCCATCCCCTCCCCAAGGCCACGGTGTGGCCATTTGCTGGCTGTGCAAACCCCTCTAGAGGGAGCCCAGATCCCAAACATCCCCCGCCAAGGTCCCACGAGGCCACAAAGATGCTGTGTGGGTGTCCAGATGTAGGTTTTTTGGGGAGTTTGTTAGTTCGGGTGTTTTTTTTTTTTTTTAAGGCTCCACACTGCCGTAATGGCATCACTAGCCACAGCTATGGGATCACTTGGCCTCTCTGAACATTTCTGCACCTTCCTGCCTCTGCAAGCACCTCCTCACCCACCTCCAGCATCTGTCTCCCTTAGACCTCACTGAAGCTGGGGTGAAATCTTCCACCCTTGCACAGGAAAACGTCCTCCTGTGATGGCCTCCAAGGGCATTGCACTCACAGAGGGCTGGCACCGTGCTGCCCTGGCCCCAAAAGCCAGCCATGGTGGTTGCAGCATCTTCAGCACTGGGTGCTGCTGGGCATGCAAAGGCCCCCAGATCTCACCAGGACAAGGGGAGCCATGTGCATTCAGGATCTCTGCTCACCAGGCTGTTTCTCTAGCCTGCATGTCAATGGGCCTCCTGAAACCTAACCTCTGAGCACAGGGAGGCAAAGGAAATTTCTCCTGGCTTGAAGGTAACAGGATGGTGCTGAAACTTTCTGGTTCCTGCAGCCCTGAGCATAGACGCAACCAGACGTCTGTAGAAGCCCACCAGCTCAGTCCCATGCATGACATCCCCTCTTGCCAGTTGTGGAGCTTGGTGGCACTGAAATAGCCTGAGAAACACCCTTTTCCTTTGCTCACTGGCCACTTAGCTTATCCCCCATGCCCAAAGCTTTGCTCTGCTCCATGTCCTTCTCCTCCTGGGCCCAGCAACATACTACATGGGCTCTGCTTAAAGGTGGGGTTTTTTTTTTCCCCTAATGCCTTGTTCTACCTTTAATGAATTGCAATCTGTTATGTGGTGTTATCTCTTCAGGGAGACCATAGGCACAAAGTAAATCCCATTAAGGCCAAATTGCATTTTCTAAGTGTTTACGTTTTTCCCTTTCCCCTCCCTGCCTCCAAAGCATCCAGGCTCTTCTCTGGAAGGAGGCATGTTCCTGTGTAAGCCTTGACCTGAAGAAAAGCTGAGCTAAACATCCTCCTTGTAAGGACAACCCCTCCTCAGGGCTCCCACATAGGGGATTTCCCTGTGGGACCCCATGGCCAGAGGAAGAGCAAAGGAGTTTGCAAAGCTCGCCCTATGCTTCCTTAGATCTCATCCTTGCTAGCTGCTTACTTGCTTGCAATAGCCAAGAAATCCGGCTTTAAAAGCTGAATGCTGTGGTATATTTTAGGGAAGGAAGATGGACAAGGAGCGCTCCACTAAATAGCAAGACTGGGAGCTGTGCAACAAGCCCATACAGTTCAGCTTGCTTGGATTTCTTCCCACCAGCCAACATGGGGTAGCACATGACACACATGTACTGTGGAGCAAATGTGCTTGTCACAGCTGTGTGCTTGCTCCAACCAAGGATGCTGCTGAAGCTGTTAAATCTTTAAAGCCATTAAATCTTTAATCTTGCAGATCCTTGAAGCTGGTGGTTGGGGTAACCATCCATGCCTGTGGTCAGTTTTCCCATTACTGCTTGTATCGGAAGCTATGTCCTAAAACATATTTGTCCACTTTGCGCTAGGACTGCTCCCCAGAAAGATGGAGGACCTCTGCTGTGCAGGAACGATGTTCCTCGCTCTGCACTCAAATGCTAATGGTAGAGGTTGCACATAGCCACAACACGCACAGAGTGGAGGTGGTGGGAAACGATGCTGCATCAATCGACATGGAAAACTCTCCAGCGAGCAGCAGATGTGATCCCCATCTCATGCTGGAGTGGGACTCAGAGCATTTTGGGGCAGCAGCCATCCTTATTGATATTTATAGCTCTTCACACAGCAGGGTCCTGGTCTATGGCTAGCTATTAGGGAGACCCGCAGTGCTCCTGTGCAAGGAGCATGGCTTTATTTCCTTACAGAAAGGGGCCCTGCGGATCCCAGTGCGGTGGCTGCATTCCCAGCCCATGCTGACAGCCAGCCCAGGGCAAGCAGGAATGAGCTTCCCACGGTGAGTTGCTGGGAAATGGTGAGGACTGGCCTTTTGTCCCTGCCTGGCAGGCAGAGCGCGGTGCTTGAAAAAGGATGATCTGAATGCTATGTTTCTAACCACTGCCCACTCCAGAGCTGCTCGCTTGATCCAGCGATGGGTCGTCGTGGACCTCTTTAGCTGCTACGCAGGAGCGGGTGTAAGGCAGCTCCCATCCAGGTGTTCAGCCAGGAGCAATTGTGAGTAATTTCAAGCAGAAGTCTCTAAGCATTCCCCTACTTAGCATGGTTGAGACAGGACTTACAAAGACTTCTTTAGCTGTCCCTGCTGCTTCTTGCATCAATTTCACCTTTTACCAGGTGGGTGCAAACAGGAGGTCCCGCAGGAGATGCCAGATCTAGCCAAGTGAAATAGCCAGGGCAGGACTTGTGTGTGAATGGGTATAATAAAAGCACAGGCACAGACAACTTCTTCCATTAATCTTAGCGTGTGTACTGTGGTCTGATTGCACACTGAATGGCAAAAGTCACTTGAGCTCTGAATGCGGCTGTGTGCTCATCCTGCTGCAAGCCATCCCCAGGCAGTGTCCCATCTTTTCCACCACCGCTCTGCCCTCCCACTGCCACTCTGGGCTTCGGGGTCACCCATCTCCAGCAGACACCCAGCATCCCCAGGCCGTGCATCCGAGCAGCCACTGGGTGAACTGGGAAAAGCAACAGATGCTGCTTGGTGCCACTGGAGCGGCTGTCCTTGCTAGCCGGGCTTTGCCCATGGTAGCTTCCAGAGAGGCTTGCAATGACTTTCTTCCCCATCCTCACACCTCCGTCCTCCTCCTCAGCTACTTACAACATCAAAGCCCTGAAGTCTTCATGCCTCCTTTCTCAGGAGATCTGGTTTAGCTGTTGGTGAACGATTTACGCTGTGATAGGAGGCTCACTGCTGCCTGTAGGAATAAGTCTCATGGATATTAATCATATCGGGATCAAGGCCCTGCTGGATTGCCTCCTCCAGTCCAGCTGGATCTTCCCTCCCTTCCTGCCCGTTCCTTTATTCATTTGCAAGTCCTGTGAAGTCCCAAAGCGACATCTGATTTCCATCCAGTTGGACAGTAAACTGACATTTTTCTCACGGTCTCTGTGCTCTTGTGCCTTGGGACTCTGCCAAGCACTCCACATCTTTAACTTGCTTTTTTTTTTTTTTCTTTCAGACTGAGTTGTCCTGGTCCTCCCTCCCTCCTCCCCCCCAGCCTTTAAAGGAAGCAAAATAAAAAGGTCGACAAGAAGAGCCGGGCTCCTTCCAGGACTCCCCAGCGATGAACCCACTCCCTCCCTCCATGCCAAGTGGCACCGAGTTGCTTTCCTGCAGTCCCGGGCGACAGCAGCTGCTCAACCCTCTGCTCTCAAAGCAGGAAACATGGCTGCCGGTGCCAATAAAAGGGGCTTCTCTCCCTATCCCTCCCATTTTACTAGAGGAGCAACTCGGTCACAAGTCACTGCCCCCAGTCACTTGTCAATGCCAGACAAGCGAGCAGATACTCTGCATGTTATTTCTGCTTCCCCAAATTCTGGGTAACCACTCTCATTTCGGGGGACAAGTGGGTGTTCCTCTCCCCACGGTGCAGCAGGCAGTAGCATTCTGCTGCTCATCCACTTCCAGCCATCATGAGAAAGCAGAGCAAATGCAACACGTATCCTTGAACTCCCTTCCTTTCCCACAGCACTGTGCCTTTTTGCTTTCTGCTCTGTTGGCTGGCAGGGTGGGAAGGGGAGAGGAGCACATCCTGGTTTCCCCCTCCCCAAATTTCTTCCTTCCCAGTACATCGTCGCTTTGACACCCATCCAGCCAGCTATGGATACAGGGATGCCTGCAGAGATGCTGACCCAAGCACCAAAGTCGTGGGCCCAGTAACCCAAACACTGGGATGGTAGAAACTTATGCTCGTAGCAAAGCCTTGCAGCTGGCTGAAGGCAGCAGGAATCAAGGTAGTTTCCCCAAAATAGCCCATGGTAAAACAACCAACCACAAGAGCACCCTCCACTCCCACTAGCTGCTGGCATTCAAAAGCACCATGGCTACACTGTGCTTGGGGCTACGCTAATGATTCACACCTAATTGTGGTGCTGTGATGGCTTTCTTCTGCTTGGAGACAACCTTGAAACAGAGTAAATCTGAAGTTGTGGTGAAAATATCTTTCTGGATCAGCTGCTGCATTAGAGCAGGTCCCATGGCTACTTGTAGTGACTCCCTTTCATGCCCAGTGTGAAGACATTAGAGAGAAGAAGAACCAGCACGAGCATTTGCTGGTTTCTTCCTCTGTCATCCGGCATGCTGCTGCATCGCTACGTCTTATCACTTCAAGTATAATGCAGTTATTAAGTACTGCTGGCTGCTACTTGGGTGCCAAATTCATTTAGCCAGCAAAAATTGAGCTTTGTTAGCTGCCCTGCCGTTCTCCTTAGCGTTTCTCCAGTCCCATGCGGATGAGTCATTCCTAAACCCACAGCTGATGCAGAAGTCATTAGAAATGACTAAGCACTTTAGGAAACGAACCCTCCAGTTTCTCAGGGAGCAGCTCTGGCCATGCTTTCACTTCCCAACACCCATCTGCCATCACAGCGGTGGGCTAGCCAGGCTGTGCATCCCCTCCTCGCACACAGGCATGTGTGTACAAATTTGCTCTTGTGCAAAGACTTATTTTGATCCCAGTGAACTTTGTTCCTTCTTGATTTCCTCTGTAGGAAGCAAAGTTGCTTGGATCAAAAGGGCTCCCTGTTTTACGCAGAGGAAGTCTGATGGCAGCATAGATATACAGCCTTGCCATCCAGACCCAACTGATTTTTCTAGGAAAAATGATTGATTTTTAACTTGCGTCATGATTTGAAGCAGCAATAGGAGACTTTACATAAACAGTCAAATACTAAGCTTGCCCTCTAGTTTTTATTAAGGGCACGATGAATCTCACTGGTCAGTAATGACTTAGGGTAAAGGCTGCTCGCCTTTTTAGGCTGGACATTTTCTGCTCCTGCTCATGAAGATGCCTATTTGAAGCCAGGTAATTGCCGAAATGTCTGTCATGTTACAAAACAGCAAAAGATTTGCTTGGTTTTTCTTTTAAACTGGACTATTTGATTTCTGTATCCCAGAGGTCGACAGGAATCTGCTGAGACAGCAGCAAGCACTTTTTGATGGAACTAAAAAGCATCATTTTCTCATTTTCTTAATTGACAAAAACTCTTATATGTGCTGGATATATGACCTTACCTCTTTTCCTTACCCCAAGCTGTTCCCCCATGGCTGGAACAGATTTGTGGGGGGCCACCATGGCACCCTTGCCCCAGCCTCTGCCTTCGCCAGTCTTGCTACCACATTGAGCAGGCTGCTCTTGACATTTTCCTTGATTTTAGGCAAAATTGCAAAGGCAGCAGGTTTCACCCCATTCCTAGGTCTGATCCGCCAGCACCTCCTGGTAGCAGACAGGACACCCATGCAAGCCTTTCAGGAGATGTTGTTGGACTTGCACATTATGGTCAAAGAAGAGTTTAGGACTGTTAAGCCTGACTTGTTTCTTTTCCCTCCGTCTTGTGGATCACTTTTACTTCTTCTTGCTGTGATTCATGAAGTGGCTGTCTTTTCCAAACGAGAGGGCTGAGCTTTATGCAGACATCTGGGCACATGAGTAATTGCACTGAAATTGGTGGGACCTTGGTTCCTACCTGGGTGGTTGGCTCCTGCGTAGCACCTCGGGCCATACCAGTGGTGTTATTTGGTGTCTTCTGATTTTAACACATCATCTAGAAAGTCTTTTGGCTGTGTCCTGTGGAGACTGAAGGGAAAGGCAGCGAGGGTTACAGTGGAGGAGTGTTGCTTCCCACCCGGGCAGGTTGGTGCAAGGTGCTGGTGCAGCTTTGAGGTGCCAGAGCACCATGGCTTAACGATGTTTCTGCTTAATTACTGGGATGCTTATAGGGAGAGGAGCCTGTCCATTCACTTAGTTTGCCTGTCATCCTCCTTTTGTGAACATTTATGGAGTCTAGACAGGGCTGGGACCCACACATACAGCTTCTCCTCATTTTTAGCTGTCTGGATGAAAGCCGTGAGTGCTCCATGACTCACCCTGCTCCCTTGCATAGGAGGAAACTTTCATTTATTGCTTCCCTCTGTTATACCTTCTTCATGTAAAACAGGTCCTACGGGAATGCACCAAATCCCTGTTTCAGGGATTTGGTGCATGGGGTGGTCCACAAGCTTTGCCCTGTTGTGGCTGATGGGGACACCAGGCAACCCTCCCTTTTTCCATCTTTTTTTCCCCCTATTTCATCTGCACCACAAGGGCACCTGGAGGCCATGCCATGGCTCCAGCAAGGCTGGAATTTGGTTTGCTTCTGAAACGGAAATTAATATTAATAACAACAACAACAACAACAACAACAACAATAATAATAAAGGAGAAGAAGGAGACAAGAGAAGGACCTAGATCGAAATGCTGGAGGAACATGGTACACTAGGGTGAAGTTGCATTTCAGCCCCCTCCCTATTCATCCTCCATCATTTTTATTAGCGATCTTGGAAGGAAAATGGAGTAGAAGTGTAAATCTGAACTTGAGATGCTTTTTAGTAGCGAGCTGCTCAGTGTACCTAAAAGCCTGGTTTTCAACAGCTCTCTCATGTGGATTCTCTGATGCCTGGTACTGACTGGGCTAACCTACAGCCTTTCCCCCAGTGGAGCTATTGGTAGGGCTATTTTTTAATTTAATAACCACCCACACCTCTCTGCGAAAAACTGTGAAGCTTTAATGACAATCTTGGAGAGTGCTACCCTCTGCTGTGCCTTTACTGAAATTAGGCAAGAAGTGCCCCAACCTAATGGGGATGGCAGGACCATGCCAGCGGGTACACGCCAGAGAAGCTATAACTCTTAAAAGAAGCCTTTGCAACCAAAAATGAAGGCTGAAGTTGATGTTTCCCTGGACTTGAAGCCCTGCAAAACAGTGAGTGGCACAGTCCTTCCCAAGACAGGTAGAATAAAAGAGTCAAATCCTTTGGTTTTACAGGGTAGAAGTGGTTTCAGCCACATGCTGATCCCTGATGCTCATTACAACTTTAAATCAGTGCTTTAAAAATAGGTCCTGTGATGATGGAGTACACTGCCAAGAAATGTCACTCACGGTGTGACATGGCAGATGGAGATTTATATGGTATCATGTAATGATTTTAATGGATTCTGCCTAAAATGGGACTTGGTGCTAAAAATCAAACTGTACAAGGTTACAGCAAGTGCCGGGGTCCCTCCGGCAGAGCCTTGCCAGCAGAGGAAATTTACCTGTAATGAGACATTGCAGCACTAAAAGCTCAAAGCACATCCCCAAAATGCATGGGACTTTGCATGAAAGACTTTAGGGCTGTCCTGGGCAGGGTGAGCCCACGGCACCATGAGGGTCTGGCCTGGGGACATGTAGGGCTCCCATCCCTTGAGTGATGTTGTAAAGAAAGGGTTAAGAAAAGACTTATTTTGGTTGCAGACAAACCACTAGCAACTGAAAATAAACAGGCAAGACATCAGCTCCCACTGAGCTTTAAAAAAAATGAAGGATTTTGAAAAAAATAGTTGTTTGTTTCAAGCACAGCTTCAAGGAAGGTAGAAAAACCTTTGATCTCCCGAGCCTCTCTGCAGTGCAGCTTTCGGTTTCAGGTGTGTGTCTTATTGGGCGTAGATCTTCATATAGTTATTTTCTTATACGCTTGATGCAAAAAAAAAAAAGGTGGCCTGCCTCATCTGTAATAACAGCCAAGATTTGATTTGATACATTTAATTATGGCGGATAGCACAACTGATTCCTTAGTCACTAATAAATGTATGAGGAATATATGAATAAATGAGCTATTACACTAAAAAAAGCCCAGCCCTGAGAAGGTATCAAAACAAGGATGAAAGTCTTTCCTGAGGCACTTGTGTGGCACTCGTGACATTGGAGGGACAGCCTTACTGCAGGTCATGGCTCTGGTGCAAGACATGTGGGTGTTGGAGAGCTTGGGAGGTGATGGAGGCAGTGCTCCAGCAGTGCCCAGGAAGTTTTCCTTTGAGGGATGTTGCTTCATCCCTACCTACCTGCTCTGCGATCCCTAATGCCTTGGCAAGCTGGAGCCTCCCGTGAATGTAAGCCCTGACACCTCCAAGACCTGATTTTTAGAGGAGGGACAATAGGGATGGATTTTTTTTCCAAAAATACTTTTGGTTCAATACAATGCCACTAAGCAATACAATGGTTTTGAGCTCTGTTTTCTCTTATTCTTTCTGAGTCTCTGATTTCAAAGCCCTTTTTCTTCCCTTTAAACATACACAGATTGCTTTAAAGATAGAGCAGCGTTTCCCTGCTCAGCTAATTAAAGACCCAAAATTTGTGTTCACTGAGTTAATGCAGTAGGCTTGTCTGGTCCTTAATGTGTGCAGAGATAACTCCATGTTGCAGCACTTTGATCATGCCTGGGCATCTCTGCAGCAGCGACACCGGCTCCTGCTGCCCTGGCATGAGTCTAGGCAAGGAGAGAGGGCACCTGGAAGAGGACCTCTGGCACCCAAAAAGGAGCCCCCCCCCCCCCCCCCCCCGCCCCCGCCACACAGCGAGCGC
>NW_010972886.1:8613373-8635618 GCF_000737465.1 Haliaeetus leucocephalus | reverse complement strand
CGGTGCTGAGGCGGCCCCCCGCGCGCCACACCGCCCCCCCCCCCCCCCCCCCCCAGTTAAAGAGTGTCGCGGGTGCAAGTCCTCCTGCACAGCTGGTTGGTGATGACCAGCCCTGGGTGCATAACGGAGATCTGGGGTGAGGGTCTGCTTCGGTGGATGGAGGAGCGGATGATCCCGGCCATTTCCCTTCCCCTCCTACCAACCCATCCGTGCATGATTCCTGTCTGCTGTTTCTACTCTCAAACACACGTCCTACCTCCTCATGTGAATTTTGGGAGTGACACCCTTGGGAGAAAGGTTCAGGATGTGTCAAGCAATGTCACCCATAACTGTAAGATGCCAGTGGGGTGGAGAGCACTCATTTTTTTACCCAGCAGGGTGGGAAAGTTAAACAGATACGTGGCAGCTGAAGGAATAATTTCTTTGACCATGAAGAAGGTGAGCCATGCATGCCCAAGGGGACATGAGACCCCCAGTGCCGCTCATGCCCTGATGTAGGAGGAGGTGATGTGGCTGTAATGGGGAGAAGGAAGAGGGAGGACAGCAGTGACAAGATCATATGCTCATGGTGAGATGATAGGATCCTACAAGGCAGATTTAGGGACCTGGGTGGTTGATGCTTCAGGTGGAGTGAACACAGTCCTGTAGTTGGGTTGGTGGCATAAATACCATCCTTCAGACAAGCATCAGCAGGATTAGAGCATGGCACTTGGGCTTTTGGGGCAGGGGGCTTTACTGGGGAGAAGAGGAACATGTAGAGGAAGGAGAAAAGTGAGCAAACTGTTGTCTGAAAAGAAATGGATGGGGACAAATTCAATGCAACCTGAAGAAGTCACCAGAAATATTGTCCAAGGGAGGCTTGTGGTGGGCGAAAGAGGCAGGGAACCCATTGCTGCTTGGGGGAGCCCTCCAGAGGAGCTGGCAGCCTTGGGGGAGGCAGGACTTTAGCTTGCTCCTCTAAAAAAATAAATTGCACTAAGTCCTTGCCCTCACTGGCTGTACTGAGACCCCTGGTGTCCACACAGCTGCCTGGGTCAAAAGAGCACGCAAGGTCCACAGTCATCTCTCTTCCCTGCTGCTCCTCATCCCTGTGAAAGTGCTGGGAAACTGCCCCAGTTTCCAGCCCCTGGCAGTAAATTCATCAGTCCCTGGTGGTTAATTCATTCATTGGCCCTCAAGGCTTTTCCCTTTCTCGACCCCACCTTGATGGCAGCAAGCAGAGCACAGTTCCCCATCACCTCCTCCAGTTTTGCCTGCTCCAGCCCAATCTGTTTTGCATTGATGCAAGAAAAAAGCTGCACAAAGTTGTTTAGAAACAGGCCCCTCCAGTTATTTCCAGCTACTCCAAAGCTGTTTGAAACCGTACACCAAGACTTCCCAGTGCTGCTTTTTCCTTGTACTCCTATTTTTTTGTCCTTGCCTCCACCCCAGTGCCCTATTTCTCCAGCCCACTGGTTGGATGAACTGCAGCTGTGCTGCTGGGAGGCAGCAGCACCCATTGCAGCCCCCAGCTTCCTACCCAGCACCTCCTCAGCCAGGCTGCAGCGCAAAAAGCCAAGCCCTGTAGCAACAGTGGCAGCAGGGTGGCAGCAGCAGCTTCTGTGTTGAAGAAAAATTAGCAAATTCTCTGCTGAGACGGAGAATTTGCTCCCACTGCTTGAATGCTTCAGTCAGCTATAATAATAATTATATATTATTCATAATTATTAATATTATATTATCAGTATAAGTAAGAATGTCACTTTGCCATTGCATCACTACCTGTCATCTCACAGCATCTCAATGTTGCAGACACCTCTTGTCCCTCTCTTGTGGACCACCTCTGCTGCAGCTGATGGATCCTGGGAGCTGGTTTTGGGATGTCTAAGAGCTGGTGGTGCCATGAGCGGGGCTCACTGGGCATCGACTTGCTGCGGTGCCTTGGGGACAGTGTACTGCGACTGTGGGCTAGGGTTTAAGATGCACCAGTGACCGCAGCATAAGCGAGGCATCCAGAAGAAAGCTTCACCGTCGGCTTTCTCTTTGCCTTTGAATGGCAGTAGCAGGGTTTTCACCTTCCATCCTGCCATTGCATCTGAAAACTCAGCAAAAAAAGCCCTAGCTGCTTGCTAGGGGCTTGCAGCTCAGTGCTTGGCAAATTCGGGAACCAGTCCAGCAGTGCTCAGGGACCTGCTTGTCTCTCAGGCAGACCCAGCATCTCTGGGTGGGGAAATGCTGCATAATGCAATGTACTGAGGGGTCTCCTTCTTTAACTAAGAAGTAGGAAAGCATTTATAAAAAACATATGTCTGATGTCTTTCCTGTAGGCATAAATTCTCCAGACGCTCTGTTTGCTCCATTTTTCTCATGTCCTTTTATTCTAGAGGTTAAGAAATACTATATTCTTATCTTCTTTGCTGTCTACTCCCCCTCCTTCTTGGCCCTGCACTTAATATCGATAGCCTGCTCTAACAAATAATGCAGCATCTGTCCGGACAGTTGTTTGCAGTCTGATCTTATGTGATGGATCATGTTAGTGGAAGGGTTGAGCCAAACCTGCTTTGTTCTCTTTCATGCAGAGGAGCTATGCCAGTGTCCTCTGCAAGAGATGCTCCATTCAGGTATTGATCCCCTATCAGAGGTATAAGCTGGTTGAAGCAACATTTTCCCACCCTATGCATGAGCATCCTGTCTCAGCACGTGGAGAAAGCGTACGGGGCTTAAGGGAAAAAAACCTCAGGGATTTAAATATACGCCTAAGGTTTAACAAGTGCTTAAGTGCATTCCTGAACCGGGGCCTGAGGGAAAGATGTTATTGTATTACCCAGCCTTTATGGGATTGCCATGGTCCAGTGGGAGCAGCCAGGAAGCCGCGGAGGTTTCCTGGGGCTCCGGGCATGTGGCTCTCGTGAATTCCCTTCAGCATTAATTGGGTTGGTTTTGCCTCTTGGGACAAGGAAAGCAGAAGGAAACCTGTGTTGCAGATGCTTTCCTGACTGTATCTGTATTGTACACAATGAAATCCTGCTTTATTTCCCAATGTTCCCTCCTTGGTCTGGGGGAAAGGAGACTCTTGCCTGCATCACAGCAACAAAAAGCATCTTCTTTAGGCTATATATGAGGACATGCAAAGGTGACCCTATGGCAAAAGTGTATTTTCATATAGGTGGGCTCCTTAAACAGGCAGCTTTATGTAGGGGCTGGACCCTACTGGGTGCTGAGGCCCATCTGCTCCCAACCAAAAGGACCATGGGGCCAGGTTGTAGGATTTAATCCTAAATTTCAGAAACCTTTTCTGCAAATAAATCTTTCTGCTCACTCTGAGCAAGCAGCAAAGTGCTGTACCACGTATGCAGGAGCGCACACCCGCTCAGCGGGGAGGAAGCCGTCCAGGCTCGGCAGGCTGGAGGAGCAGGGAAACCCCTGCCACCAAGCTGGCTCTCACTGCACAGGGCTCCCCAAAACCTCCTCATGCCTCCCCCTGACATTTGTGCCACACAGGCACAGTGGCTGCCGTGCTAGAGGCCAGCTGAAATGAAAGTTTCAGGAAAAAATAAAGTCAGGGTGAAACTTGGTATTCAAGAAATAAAATTGCGTGCAGAACAGGGCCACGGCCAGCAAATAATTTCCTTGCAAAGGGTGAGAAATCCCCAAATGATCAAAATGTGTCATTTTGCCTTCTTTTTCATGCTACATGGCTTATATTGATATTTTCCATAATAAAACCATTTTGAAAAAAAACGTATTATTAAAATTAAAATATTTTAAACAATCAAAACCTTTTAAAAACCTTTTAAAATATCTTTGCTTTTGAAATTGTCTTTGCTTTTAAAAATTACTTGAATCCTAATTGAAAATGAGGGAAAAGTTGGTTTTCAGGGGTTAAATGACATGCAAACAGAGTGAAACGACTTTGCTTCAAGTTATATACAAGTGCCTAAGCCAAAACAAAAAAAAATGGGGGGTGTTTTTGCATCAAAAAAGCTAAACCAAGCCTGAGATGGGGGTTGTGGGTTCTCTTCCTGCAGCACCAGAGGAAGAGGAGGAAGAAGAGGCTCTGAGCATCCCACGAGTTTTTCTGCAGTTGGTGAGTTTTCACCCAGCCACAGGTGGCTGCTTTCCAGCACAACAAATTCCAGCGACTGCAATTTCAACTCAACTCCGATCACTTTTTAAGTGTTTTATCTGCTGTTCTGACATGCATCTTTTACTGCCAGAGCTCTCATAAAAATGTTTTGAAGCTTGTTGTGCTGAGTGGATCCCCAGTTGAGTGGTTCAGTGGTTGTGCTTTTTGCAAGGGGGGACATGTGCTCATGCGCTCTCTGAAATTGATGAGTAATGGCAGCCTGTCCCATGGAAATGCTCCTTCGAAATGGTTTTGGAGTCTTCAGCAAAGGCAGGAGGAATGGGAGAGTTGCCTTTGAACACGTGGATATCCCACAGCAGGACAGATCTATTTGAGGTCTATTAAGATCTAAGAGCAAATGCAAAGTGTATCTTGATCCCCTCTCTCCTTAAGTGAAAAGATGAAAATCAATCACAACCCCTCCATGGTCAAATGATGGATAGCATTGAGGAGGCTGTGAGTGATAACTTTTCTTGCGAAAGCTATTTGGAGCATCTCTCCTGCTATTGCAGCCGAGATCAGCCCAACCGCTTAAGCTTTAAATTTGGTGTTGGACCAACAGCGAGGCCCCCTCAGGACTCACCAGCCTGCACAGGGACCATCTGCCTGGGGCCACAGACAATTTTTGAAGTCTCATCTTTTATTACAGGGCTCTTCAATCCTCCTTCAGTAGCAAAGTTTACTTCAGAGTACTTAAGTTTTCCTCTTCCCACCTGGTAAATTATTTTGGTGTTCACAGCCCTATCATCTAGCTTTTGGTGGCCTTTGAGTAAATAGCTGCCACCACTGCTTTGCAAGCCCTTTCACGCTCTTTACACATATCATGCTTTTTTCTGCATGCAGTATTACCGGGCTCGCCTGGTCCCCAGGTATTTGTGTGCACCAATGCGTATGAAGAGGTCTCCTTGCTTCAAGAAGAAAGAGCAGCAAGAAATACCTGTTCTGGTAATCTCTGAGTCCTTCCCCCAGAGCGCTCGCAAGCTATTTGAAGGGATACCACACAAGGCGGCACCAACGTCTTCCTCTGGTTATTGTTGGGACTCGCTGTGGCTTTGTCAAGCACGAAATATTTCAGAGGCATATGAAAATCGTTCCTAAACTTCAGTACATGCTTGAAGCATGTGAATTTTCCTACTAACTACTTCCCTTAGCCACCTCCTCTCAAAATACCAGCTAATCCTGTCTTCAGGCAAAGCAACCCCTTCCTGCTGCCTTTTGCAATGGGAAGCAGATCCCTGTCTGCCCTCCATTACCATAACTCCTTCTCTCCCCATTAGAGCTGTTTTCTTTAAATACAGTGAAAAAAACACTTTATTTTTGGCTCACTCATCCCTAATGCTCAGCTTTCCCCAAGTGCCCACTCCCGGGCAGTGAGAGCCTTGTCTGTGCAGGGCACAGTGGCAGGGGGCAAGGCATGGACTGTATCCTGCCACGGTGCACCAGGTGGTCCTCAAGGCTTGTCTGACACCGGTTGATGGCTTTCCTCAGTGGGGTCATGGTGGAGGCTTTCAGAAACTGCCCAGAGCCCCCTTTTTGTTGAAGTGGGTGAGTTTGGAGACAAGGTGCTCATGGCATCAGGCAGGAGCACACCTGAATGCTCTGCCTGCAGGTTTTGTAGTTGTTGCTGAGATGAGGATGTGCAACTTGATGAGCAATTCACGTATGGAGGAATTAATCCCTGGGTATTCACATGCAGTAACCCTGCCATGAGATGTGTTCATGTATGTGATGTGTTTACGGCTTCTATAAACCATTTTCAGAGCCATAGAAGAAATTATTTTGGGATGCTTTGTGCTGAAGGCTACTTCTCCATGGTGATAATTTCACATTCCTGCTGTGCTCGGTGATCCCGGCTTCAAAATAATTCTGGTTTTCACATACAGCCCCCCTGCGTTTGTATTTGCGATAGGGTGGGTTGAGTGTCTCCTGATGGTGCCGTCACCAGATGTACAAATCTGGAAGCTGTGTTGCACAACCAGTTGTGATGCTAACTGAATGCTGCCCTTTGGAGAAGGGTTTAGCTCACGCTCAGCCCGGAGGGATTAGGGCAATTAGCTGTTGTGCTGCATTGGTCACTGAGAACAGCATGTTCAGCATCACTCACAGTTCACAGGAAGATACAGACCAAGCCTCAAGGACTTTCCACCCTGCAACCCTAACTTTGCTTGGTACCAATGACTACCTGTCATAATTTGGCTGGCTTGCCCTTCTGGAAGGACACCAGCTTTTTGTTAACAGACGAAGTCTCCAGGTCCCTCAGCCTCCTAAACCAAGTAGATATGGACCAGAGAGATCTCTGGGTCAGCAAGACAATTCTTCATCTTTGAAGCCCAGTGGTGACTTGAGCACCACACGTCCCAACCCCAACACTTCTGCTCTTGGACAGCTGGCAGCTGAGGAGCCACCAAAGGTCGGTGTCCTCGGGTCACGCTGACAGAGGCTCAGATGTCAAGCCCCTCCGATCATGTTTTGGCTGTGGTCCAGGCTGGAGGACAGGCTCCAGAAAGAAGTGGTGCATGAGCAGTGCAGCCCAACGTGGACTGATCCAGCTCCCGTCCCCTTCCAGCTTCTTGGCATTGCTTCAACCCCACTTTGCTTCCAACGAGGGGCCATGTTGTGACCCTGTGAGCATCTGCACTGACATCTGCCAAGCAAGGTGCTAACTAGCATGACTAAAGGAATCCACAGCTGGCTCTGGGATTGCCAAATCTCTGTGTTTGACTAGATATGTGTGGTGTTTTTCACTAACGTCATGTGCCCATGGAAAACATCACCAAAGATCTGGTACCTCAATCTCCTCTTGTCCCTCCCTCACCTGCCTCCTCACCTGCCTATGAAAGTTACAGGAGCTCTGGGGCTCAAAAGCAGCTGGTGAAACGCCAACAGCATGACCTAAAGCACAGGTTGTGGGATGCTGAGGCTGTACTTGCAGACACAGCACTGTGAGGAGTGGGGAGAAGAAGCCAAATGGCCCAAAGTGCAAAGCAGACCCACTGTTGATGTGGTCAGTTGCACAAGGCTGGCTGCCGTGCAACCTTTGTTCATGCTGTGTGTAAATGGACAGGTCTTCTACATCCATGCAAGAGCACCCAATTCACTTATGCATGAGCGCCCAGTGAGTTTGTGCTTTCACATTCAAAATAATTTATGCCTGAGTGCTCAATTAATTTACACATGAGCACCTGAACACCTCACACATGAGCTTAAAGAGGCATTAACAAATGCTCCATGCAAAAAGGAGGACCTCGGTGGGCAAAAAGCAGCTCGTAGCGCTGAGCTGGGAAGCTGGAGCAGGAGAAATGAAGTGGGTGACTTGGGAGAGCAGAGCTCTGGGGACACAGGGGGAAAAAGTGTTGCATTTGTAATGGGCATATATTCAAACTGCCGTAATGACCTCGGTTTTGTCTTACAGGGACAAGGCTTGACATTTGTAGTTAGTGCAAGGGATGGGGTTTGCAATGGATGTGTGTTCAGCTCGCTGTGGCCTTCCTGGCTCAGTGTTTTGCAGGAGCAAGGTATGGAGTTTGCAATAAGTATTGCATTCAGGTTTTTACAACATTAACACCTCCAGCCTGGTCCTCAGGGACAAGGTATGAAGTCATGAAAAGCAGATATATTTGGACTTTGATAATGTTGACCCTGATAATCTAGTCCATGGTGCAAGGGGTGGAGCTTGTAACAGATAAAAGTTTGGGCTGTGATACTGATAACCCCCGGACTCTTGTTCCAGGGGGCAAGGAGTGAAATTTTAGTGAGCGTATGCACACATCGCTTCAGTATTAATCCCTTCATCTGGTCCGCAGGGAGAAAGAGTGGAGCTTGTAATTGACGTGTATTAAGATTATGATGATGTTGAAAGTGAAGTTGATAATGGATATGTATTCGAACAACTTTTAAGGATGAGCTTCAAGGAGAGGAACAAGTTGGGCATGAACTGCAGGGATTACTGCATTCACCCCTGGGCACTAATTAGTTCACACAGGAGCACCCAATAGGTTCATGCATGAGCACCCTATTAATTCATACATGAGCACCCAGTTAGTGCCTGCACGAGAATCCAGATAAACCATGCTGGGGCAACCAATTAATGCACACATGAGTGCCTGATTAATTTACGCATGAGTACTCTTTCTGTTCATGCATGAGTACCCAAATGACTCATGCATGACTGCCTGATTAGCTCACACATGGGCACCCAATTAATTCATGCATGAGCACCAAATTAATTTATGCATGATCACCCAACTGGTTCACACTTGAGCACCCAAACAGTTCTATATCCAAAAGAGTGATGAGAAGTTTGTGTTAACTGTCAGTAAAATAAATAAAGTCAAATCTCCCCAGGTCAAGACTGTTTTATCTGCAACACTACTGAGCCCTGCTCACATGACAGCAGTGCCGCATCACGTAGGATCTGTCGCTGGGCCATGGAAGTGGGCTAGGAAGAAGGAGGCAGGGGCAGGTTTTGTCCTGATGGTGACGCTGGGATCATTGCCTGGCTTGCTGTGTAAGGGGGCTCCTCCAGTACTACAGCTGGGGATGGGACCTTTGGGAGCATCCCCTTCTTCACGCCTTTTTTTCCCCTCTAACCAGCTCCCAGGATGAGTTTGGTGGCACATCACATGGTCTGAAAGGCTTTACAAGCCTCCTCAGCCTGGACATTTTGGAGAGTATGAACTCCAGCTGCAGGCAAATATGTTCTTTAGACAACAAGCTCTGGGTTTTTTTGGCTGCCAATTTTTAATTGCTTTGTGGTGAGCACATCAATAAGAGATAAACTGTCATTACCCAGCCACGCAGAAACTGGCCATTGGGCCAAGATCTGAGTTTTGGCTACTGTGGTTTTTAACTCACAGGGGCCAGAGCATCATGACCGCGACTGCCTCTGTCCCATGAGCATCATATTGGGGTTGGCTAGTTCACCTGAGGCTTTCTGCACAGCACAGGATCCTCCACCAAGGTAGGTGTTGGGTCAGGTGGCCACTTTCTTGTTCTCTGTAGACATGTGGAGGGTGAAACTGCTGGCTCAGGCAAACGGCAACCCACAGTTAACCATTGACATTGGCCTCTATTTACCTGTTTGGGTCTTACTGCAGATGCTACTTATTTGGTTGTCATTTGTGTTCTATATTGCATGACCTAGCAAACAAATAATTAACAGTGGTGGGGATGAAATGACAAATAATAACCAGGTAAGCGCAAGCATATTTACATAAGAAAGAGGCAAAGTAGGTGGTGGTGCCAACATTGGAGGCATTAAACTGGGTTAGGAGCAAACTCAGCACAAAGCCCGATTCATTTCCTTTACTTCGATGTAGGCCTGATTCCCACTGATCTCAGGTAACTCAGGGAAACCCAGCTTAAGCTTAGCAAAGCACTTACAGAGCTTTACAGGACCAATTTCAAAGCTCATGCTTCTGAAAACAGGCAGTGCTCAATGCAGACACGGACCCTGGAGGCCAAATCCTACTTTGGGCTTTGTCATGGATGCTCCTGGACAGGGAAAACCAGTTTGGTGTGGTTGAGCCTGTGAGTGTCTCTCCTTGCCGGAGTATCCAGCTCAACGCAGCAAAGCAATGGGGCTCAGACAGTGTGCAAGAGGGAGGGGATGTGTGCTTCGGTGCTCTGATGGGTGCTGAGCCACCCCTAGGTGTCCCCTGGCATCTGTCCCTGCCTGGCCATGGATGGAGCTTCCTTGTCTTGGCATGGTCATTTTGGGACTGGTGCTCCAGGATAAGGTTCACTTGCACCCTCGACCCACCTTGCAGTTGATGGCTATCACTTCAAGGATGGGGTGAAAGCTGCCCTCCTCATCCAGCTCAAATGATATATCTCGTCTCACGTTCGGGAAGGATGTGGTATTCCTCTCTCTCACATCTGCTGTCCACCTGGGATGTTGGAAAAAAAACCCTTTCTCTCTTTCCTTTTCTAATCTTTGTTGTAGAAAGATTGCGACTCCAAAGCAAAAAGGGATGGGGAAGCCTAAGTTTAGGAAATCTTAAACAGTAAGTTAAAAAAAGCTTTTTCTCTTCCCAAAGGCTAAACTAAAAGGTTTTGTTGTGCTTTTTTTTTTAAAGTTAGGCCACTGGTCTGCTGTCCCAGATAGATGTGAGCTGGCCACAAGGGCTGAACAACCTTTTGCAGCGACTGCCCAGCTCCAGGATGGAGCACGAGAAGGCAGTGGGCAGGCGGCTCTGCTTGCAGAGCAAGCTTTGCATGGGCACCCTGGTATCTGCTACACACCCCTCTTATAGCTGAGGTCGAGGAGAGCTAGCAAAAACAATTTTATTTTCCCCAAGACAGATTTGCAACTGTTCTGCTCCAGGTTTGCCAAGCACCATGGCAGCGAGAGCTGGCAAGCCTTTCTCGAAACGAAAGCTCCATGGGGCCAGATGAAGCTGAGAAGGGTCCTAAATTAATAAATGTAATAGTAAAAGAAACCCACACCAGGGCAGTGACTTTAATGGAAATAAGCTGCTCGACTTTGCCCTTGAAAGTTTATGGCGTTTAAAACAATTGTAAACATGTCAGTGTACATGGATACGGTTTCTATAGCAGCACAGCAACAGTTAAGGGCTTGCTCCCAAACATACCCCAAAGGAAACTAAAAATAGTGTGTCTGTTGTATCAAAAACTGTATACATATTCAGGAAGACATACAGAAACTAGGAGTTTGTGAGCCTCCATGAGGTTTGGGGGTTTTTTCCCCCTTTTTGCCCCTTTTCTGAAGTGGGACAGGGAGGAAGCTGCTGGATTAAGCAGCAGCATGTAGGGAGGGATGAGCCCAATGCTGGCAGTCCCCTCCCTGCTCCTTCCCAGCCAGGGCCAAGCCAGGAGGATGCCGTGTCCTCCCCTCCCCGCCCTGGCATAAACAGACCCACCGGCCAGCAGTCAAAGAGAAATCCAGTTTTCTTCTCTCTGCTCTGGCCTCACCGTCGCCTGGTTGCAAGCAGTGCCTGCGTGTGCCCACTGCTCTGCCACTGCCTTTGCCGCAGCCTGGAAACCAGTACAACTGCTGGTTTTTACTGGCATCACTGAAAGGCTCAGGTACCTGGTGTACATCATGTACATCATGTACATCATGTACCCCTTCCCTTCCCGCAGCGCGGCAGAGTGCAATCCTGCCCATCACTGCAGCAGGGTGGGCAGGGCAGTGGCAATGGGGTGCAGGCTCCTATGAGTTTAGGACTTGGGGAGTTTTCCCTCAAAAATACTCCTGTGGCTACGTGGGAAGGTTTTGCAGTGACAACGTCCTTCTCAATAAGAGTGCAAAAATCCACCATGTTCCTAAGAGACCGTGTGTTGGGTGTCACAGCAAAAATCAAGGTGCACCACAGAGAAGCCAACCAAAATATACAGCAGATACAGCATGGCAGAGCCAGCACCAAGAAATTTAACTTGATGCAAAGCAAGGATTTTCAAGGTAGAGATAAGCACTCAGGACCTGCCATGGGCCATCTCTTTCCCAAAAAACACAGCTAAACGTTACCTTTTTCCCATGCACTTTCACAGTCAGAAAAATGCCAATTATAGAGGTTGAATGAAATGCAGGAATACTTAAATCCCATCCTTCATAGTGAAACCACCTCACTGCTTCCTTACTTTCTTTTTTTTAAGGCATCAATCATCTCATGGTAAAGTACAAAAGATACAATGAGAGTTAAGTGTCCAACTACCCCAGGGCAGTGGTGCCATACCCAGCGCATCATTCATAAACGCATCATGCCACCAGGCATTTGGGAGAGCCACAGGCACAAAGAGCATTATTTGTGCCTGATATCTTGACCAGCTCTACTCAGGCTAAAATGATCCCAATTTTACAGTGTAAAATCCTTATGCTTTTTATTTATTCTTAATTATAAACAGGTGCCTTCCTATGTTTTAAACAAGTGTTGAATGCCATAGCAGTTAATGTGTGACTGGTCCCTGCTAATAAAATCTGCACGAGTGGATTTATTGTGGGCATTAGTTTGCAAAATAATACCTTCATACAGAAACATTGCAATGAGAGGCTTTTGGACTGTGGTCAGTATTGGGGGAAATTGCTTGCTAGCAGGCTGAAATCACCATCCTCTTCAGCTTTTCATGGATTATAATTGGGATTCCTCAGACAGAAGTGACAAATGGCACTTAGCATTGCTGCAGCATTTTTAACTACAAAGCAACAGTATCTCACCTCTCTGTATGCTTTTATTTTGCAGAGTTCAAATTCCTCTGCTTTGACAAATGGCAGCACTGAAAGTTTTGTTTCTGTGTTCCCTGAGAAGCATAACAAGTAAAATGGAAATCGCAAGCTGTAGACAGCACATTAAACCATAAGGAAGGAAAAATGAAGCAGCTGCATCACAGCACCTAATTGCCTTTGTAACCTGCCTGGGATTTTGTGATTTTTCTACATTTCACTCTGGTTTAAGGTAAGTGCAGCGCACTGCTGGGAAGGGCAGTGTGACTGTGACAGTGGGCTCAGTGGCTCTCATAGGTGCAGAACAAGGTCTGGCTTTGCTCTCTGGCCATGCAGCCCTATGCTTTGAGAGATGGTTGTGGCACCACATGTCCTGCCTTTTGCTTCATCCTCCCAGCTGTCAACACTCCCTGCTTTTAGGATGTGACTACTCCCAGCGTGACCTGAATTTCTGTTTGTTTGGGGAAAACGGGTGCTGGGGCAAAAATACCCTTTGGCTGAAGCCTAGTTATGGCATCAGCTATGTGTTTATGTGGGACGAGTTGTAGCAATGACACCATTCCCAAGCCAACTGGGAAGATGGTGCCATGGACTGAACTTTTTGACTTCACCTGGCCCTCCCTGCACATCATCCCCTCTCTCCCTTTTCACTCAGTCATTACCCTCAGTGCCAAAAAGAAAAGCTCTCCCCACCCCAAGACATCCAGAAAAAGGTCATGCCCGTGCTCAGCCAGGGTTAAACTGCAGTTTTGGCTTTGGTTTTGCATTCCCAGCCACCTCCGTGCAGGCTATACCAGAGGACAGCCTAGACACGCTGTCTCCCAGCTGATTTTACTCATAGGTTATTTAAAGCAGACATTGATAGCTCTGAAGTCGAGGCAGCTGAGTACAGCCGCCAGTGGCTAATGAAGGCGAATGTCAGGAGTCATCATCGAAGCGATTAGTATAATTAAACCGAGCTGTGAAATGCCAGCATGAGCAGCAGAGAAGTCCCTCTGATGGGAGGTTTGTTTCACTGGATTGAAAACTAGCTGCTTCCTTTGAACATCCTGATGTACTTATGGGTGTGCTGGTTTTCCTTGGGCTTTCCTTTGCATCAGCCCTCTCATCCTGATGCAGTTGCTGAGCACTGCCCACAGCTTGGCAGCTGCTCTTGCTGTGACCATGGACAAGCTGCTTCATTTTTTTTGTTCTCGCTTCCCCAAGCACTAAAGCATGGATGAAAATATTTAGCTGCCTACCTGACAAAGCTGATGTGCAGATTAATTAATATTTCTCAAGTGCCTTGAAAATTGCCAAGTATTATTGCTACATAACAACTGTTGCTACGTAGAGAAAATTCCTGCCGCCGGATCCAAGTGCGGACACCGCACCTACATTTCCTGGCCTTGCAGAGGTCAAAGCCTGGCTTTTCTATGAGCATGCAGCCAGAAAAATCCTCCTTTTGGCCTCTCTGATGCTTTGCTTGTGTTGCTTCTGCAGCTTTTGTTATTCTCTTTGGTACGTTGGGCGGTGCAAGACAACACCGTTGGATGCATCTGTGTGCCACATCCCAAGGCAACACAAGTGATGGTTTCTGTCAGCACCAGAGCCCGGGCAGCAGCTGGTCATGGCATGGTTGGGCTGTGTCGGAGCACGGCTCGCTCCCGTCGGGATTTGCCAGGCTGCTGATGTCAGGCGGCCCCTGAGCAAGCCTATCCTCCCTGGGTGATCGGCCATACCCAGAAACAGTGTCAGCACCCAGCCGTGAAAAACTGCTTGGCTCCTGCTGCGGAGGCAGCAAAGCAAGGGTGGACCCGCTGAGCTCTGCAGGCTGTGATACCACACCTTAGTATCTGAGTGACTCATGAGGCTTTCCACAAGCAGATGGTTTCATTTCTCTTCCTCTTTTTGCACAACCGGGGTATGAGTTTTTGAAAAATAGCATGTTTCCCCCTCCATTTCCTAGTTTTCCTGCTGGGAAAGCTCTGTTTCCCATGGCTGTGAACCTTGGCTTGGTGGGCATCATGTTGGTCACTCCTGCCGAGGAGCATCGGTGCTGCCAGCATGGAGGAAATGGAATGAGCTTGGGTTACACTAGTGGCTCTTGGATTATCATCGAGCCTCAAAGACAACAGATATATTAATAAAGTAAGCATGTCCCGCATGGTTTCCTGGTCCTGAGGCCAGCTGGCAATGTACTACTGCTGTCAAAGTCTCCTGAAGTCCCAGACAAGGTGGCCCCATGCAAACTGCCTCCCTGAGTGGTCCCCAGCTCACGTGATTTCCTAACCATGCCTGGGCAATGCTTAGGCTGTCCAAAACTATGCTGAGGTTCTGGAATGGGTTATTTTATTGTCGCAGACACAGCCAACATGTTTTGGGGGCCGTTTATCACCAAGCTATTAGAGGCCATTTGGTGATGGGGTCCTGGCAAAGACCACCAGCGGTCACTGGAACAACACTGCATCTTCCTCAGGATCATGCGGGACCTGATGGAGCCACCAGAGCCCGGGCTGGTGCGCAGGCAGGGCTGAATATTTGTTAGGAAGATGGGATGCTGGCTCCTGAGTGAGCCTGTGCTTTCACAGCTCTGATTCATTCTGGGTTGCAGCAAGCTGCCATACCCTGAGCCTGCAGACACCAGCCTGGGACACAGTGTTCCTCATTGTCTGGATAATGTTCAGAGCAAGGCTTTTTCCTCACCAATATCGCAGTGATTTACTTCAGGCGAGCCCAAGTAAAACTGAGGGGCTGCAGAAGGGGATTTTTCCCAGGTGAAAGGATAAGATTATGTCAAATGAAGTTCAGTGATGGTAAATGCAAATTAAAGTGCAATGGCTGGAAACATTTTGATCTTTCAGGCGAAAGCAATGGGATTTGGTATCACCTGCATCAGTCCAGGGATGAAACATGGCTATGACACCAAGTGTTGACTCCAAAATCCAGCAGTGCCCCTAAAAGCAAAAAGAAACCCCAAACCAGTGATAGGATCCAGAAGCAGACTCCATGGAAGGGGCAAACACAGTGGGTGCTGTCTGGTCTAGAGAAGAAAGATCAAGAGCAGCTGCTGGCCATGTCCCCCAGGACCCTCAGTCAAGCAGAGAGAATGAAGGGTTTGAGATGTTTGGCATAAAGCCTCTGAAGCTTATTGCCCAACACCTCTGCAGTTGGTAGGAGCCTTTCTGTTCCTCCCCCAAACACATCACCCACACCACCGGTGGTCTCTGAGTCTCTGTTTGGGTAGTGCTGGAGATCCCCAGCAGAGACCTGGTGGGTCCGGTCCCAGCCAGGCCACTGTGGGTCTTGCTGTAGGCATCTCGCCACCCTCAAAATGGGTGGAAATGTTGAAGGTGGCCGTGCCAGCCTGGCCCTGGTGGGGGGGGCTTTTAATCAGGTCCCGGCTGCAAATCCTCCTTGAGCAATGATTAAACAAACCTTGTTTTGACAGAGCCTATGGTGGCCTCCTTCCTTTTAACTTCTTCCCTGGACTGCCAGCCTTCAACCAGCCAGAAGACACCATGTTAATCATATTTTTTGAGTGGGAAAGCTGAGGAAAGTCTATTACTCTGTTACCACGCAGCCAGCTCATGTGGCTTAAATCATAGCTACAACGGGTCTTCTGGCATATGAGCTCCCAGGCAGAAAGCACAGAATTTTTTCCATAACATGTGGAGAGAGAAGAAAAAAAAAAGCAAAAAAAGAAAGCGCTTTGGCTGCCTGTATTGAATGCAAACAAAAATATATAGACATCTGTGGTTTTGTGTATTTTCATGGGATTTGAGGGCTCAAAAGCCGCTTTGTTTCTTCAACTAACCCGTGGTTAGACAGCGTGGACTTGGATGTGGCATGGACTGGTCTCTAAGTGGTAAATCAGCAAGGGAACAGTGGCTGCTCCTCTCAAAGGAGGACATGAGAGGGAAGGCTGAATCATCTGGATGGGAGATGGGTGCTGTGGGTGTCCCCACTGCTTGCCAGTCCTTTCAAAATACAGGCAAGGTACCATCTCAGTGTGTCCATTGCTCATGCTCCTATACTGGCCCTAATGCTGATGATGTTCTAGGCTGACCCCCTTCATTTTTCTCTGCCTCAGTTTCCTCATGTGTAAAAGGGGCTGTGGGGGTCACCTATGAAGTAGACCCATCCCATGGGTGCTGGGAGCACTCACAAGCTGATGTTTAGGTACTGATTTTCTTATTACTTCACCCTCCAGACTGACACACCAGCTCTAATAAGCGATGTGTAGTGTTTTCATTTTGCCTAATTAAGCATTTAAATATGCCTTGCTAAAGTAACACCTGCCTCCTCCATTTTGCTGGTTGTGTTGTGGGTTGGGTGAGGAGGAGATGCGACCACGTCCTCCTCTCTGGGAAAATGCACGGGGCTGATGTCCTTCCAGCCAACAGCTTCAGAGATTGTGCTTTAGAGAAGAAGAAAAGAAAAAGAAGAAAAAAAACACTTTAATTTTGGGAGTGGGTGTCTGGAAAAGCTGAGATGTGTGTTTTCATAGTCCGTGGGAGGACCACTGTGAGGTTGAGCAGCAGCTGAGCACTTTCTCCCATCTGAGCCAGCCGTGAGATGCTTCTGGGGTGCTGCTGGTGGAGGGCTGACTGCACCTAGTGGGGTACAGTTAGTGGGGAAAACACTGCACATGCTGAACAAACTTTCCCTCTAGACCCACGTGCGAGGAAAAGCAATGAAATACACCAGAGCCTGTGGGGTGCAATCCTGTCCTCAGCAGAGGGACAGTGGGAGGCTTCATGTGCTGCTTAAGCTCCTCTTTTGCAGTTGTCTTCAAAGTGAGGTCCTCTAAAAGGACTGCAGTTTTGTCCCTCATCATTAATTAATGTACATCAGTGGGATTGATACATGTCCATCTGGGTGGCCGACTGCAATGCAACTACCAGCAGCATCCTTGCTAAACACGGTGCTGATACAACAGCTCCATCCCTGCCTCCTCTCTGACATTATGAAGTGCCCCTTGATTTTACATCCCTGCAAGTACGCTTTCAGAGGGTACATGTTTGCTTATTAACTTAAAGCAAATTACATTTCTAAGAACCGGTGAAAGAACATAATTTAATTGGTGCACAGGATCGGCCTGATTGACTGGGAATGATAGCATAGCCACCCCTTTATTCTGCCTAAGCACAGCGCAGGTGCAAGCACACATCCCCACCACTGGGCATGGAAAAGGATGGACCAGCTGCCAGGCTCAGGGTGGTTTGTTTTTTCTACCATGATTTGATGTTGAGTCCTTGACAAACCAAAGGCTGAGTTTGTAAAGAGCTGGAGGAATCAGCACTCTCCTTTCAAGGAACCCAAAATCTGATGACCAGGGCAATGGCTGTGCTCTGGGTTACAGCATCATGTCTTATGTTTGACATACTCCAACCTCCTGTCAGCCAGTGCTAAATATTAATTTGCTTAACCCTTCCAAGAAGGAATTCAGCGTTGACTTGTAATCTCAGATATTTTCACGCAACTAGAGTATGACTAATGACTTAATCACAGCTCATGGCACCAAGCCACAGTGATTACCTACGCAGGCACACATGGCAGCACGTCGTGCCACCAGCAGCCACTCAGTGCCCTGCCATCACGCCCGGTCGCAGCAGCTTTGATCCCCAATGAAGTTTGTTTGGGTGTAGGTTTGAACCCCTCCAAATCTTACAGGCTGGATGACAAAGGCGATGCTAACCTCCATTTTGCAGCCTGGGGAGGCAGCTGGTTTAGAGAGCTGTGAGGAGGCCCTTTGGGGACACAGGTTCTCCCCCAGGAACAAGGGGCATCTCCGAGGTTTTGGGGAGGACTTGGTGAAGTATCCTGGCAGTTGAACTTGGCAGCCCAGGTCAAGAAGATGATCTGGATATGGCCAGGAGATGCACTAGAGCCAGAAAGGGAGTTTTGGACCAGCCATGTGCTTTTTGGGATGCAGGGTGTTTAACAGTGTGGCCATGAGCCCAGCCAAGCCACTCTGGCTCCGGGTCATTTTATTTAATAATATAGACAGGAGCAGTGTGGTGTGGATGAGCTGTTGCTGTTGGGCCTGTATGCAGTTTAGAGCAGCACAGAAACCTGGCCAAGAGCCTTTACTGCTTCTTCATCGCTGCAGAGAGATCACAGGACCATACGTGCTCTTATGGGAACATTAGAGGGGACCATGTGTTGTTTTATTTTGCATATGACTCAGAAAGCCTGTTCGACACGAATGCTGGAACAGTATGTGGCTGTCACAAAACAGAAAATAGTTGTTTAAATATCAAAGATGATTTCAGAGCTCTGCTTCACTGGGTGGCAGCTTCTAGTTTCAGTGCCGGGAGGGAAAAAATGGTCTGAAATGAGATGGATCAGCAGAAGTGATGCTCTACCTGCCTACCCTCTCTTCTCCAACCAATTACCTGTGGTGCTGGGTCACCTCAGGCTAACTTGGCTCCCCAAAAAAGATGGAGATTTTTTATGTTTCAGCTCCCTGCTGTCTCGCCACGGGGTGGTACAAGCTTACAGGACATGGGGATGTGGTGGAATCGCAGGGAAAACCAGCCCCTGGGCTTGCTGCTGGCAGGTAGCTGAGTTATGAAGTCCAGCTTTTAGCACCAGCTTCTTCTGGGCATGTTGCAGAAGACTGCAAGCCTCGAGTGGTGGTTGCTCTTTTTCCATAGCAAGGGGCATGTGTTAAATATAAGGCAATACCAAAAGCAGCCACCGAACTCAGCTGTTTCCTCTTTTTTTTTTTTTTTTAAAGTGGGGAAAGAAAAGCTTTCTGAAAACTGTTCCTCCTACAAGAGGAATGCTTCGTAATGCTGATTTGTCTCTTAAGCTTCCTCTGAACTGTGTTTGAGAAAGAAATGAACCCCGAGGCAGGATGGAGATCGGAAAGGGAACTGCGAGTGGGCCCGAGCCAGGGGGTTGTGCGAAGCATAAACACTTACATGGATTTCAGAAGGGATCTGGCCAATTCACGAAACAGAAGTCCATCAAAAGCTATTAACCACAAAGGTGCTAATTTAGAGTCAAATAAAAGAGGGTCGGCAATGGGACGTGAGCCCTAGTCCTGCCGCGAATACTGCGGATGCTCTCCTGGGACAGGGCCAACCTCGTCTCTGGCACCGCTGGCGCCCGGGACTCATCCCTGAGGCAGCAGGGACAAGGCTGCAGCAGGGACAAGGCTGCAGCAGGCATGCTGGGATACTGGAAATCCTTTATCGGTGCTTCGGCTTCTGCGGGAGGGTGGCACAGGTGGGTGAAATCAGTAAAGAGCCTCCCAAGGGTCAAGGTGATAAACCCATCAGCTACCACAGAAGAGTGCAGCAGGTGACAGCAGCCCAGAGCAGCTCTTGGGAGCTGAACGGGACCCCATTCAACATGGCAAGAGGGACTCTTTGTTGTGTTGGGACATGGATGCTAGGGGCAAGGCGCTGTACCATGAATGCTGAGCTCATCCTCTCTCCTCAGGCTTTCTTCAGCATCCTCCACAGGTGCTTCTGCCAGCTGCACCTAATTCTTATATGGCTTAGTAAAGTAAGCATGGGATGGCAGCGTGAGGTCTCCTGCAATCTAGCCCCAGTACGCCCCAGGCATAATATTCACCTCTCCACACCTCAGTTTCCCCTAGCAAATTGGATAATAATGAGATCTAGTAACACTGTCACGTTACATCACATGTGTGGCAAGTGATTCATTACACACAAAGCTCCGAGCACGTAAGGCAGCATGCAGGGGTCAGGCAGCACCGGGCTCATCCCAGCGTGATGCCTCTCCATGATTGCAGTGGCTTTCCACCTCACCTTCTTCCCCATCTCAACTTCTCCAACTTTTGCCCCCCATCCCAGGGAAGGAAGCGCCTGGTCCCTGGGAGAAGAGTCGTGGCTTCTTCCCAGGCAGGACCCAGCAGGCTTTCGGTGCCAGGGCTCATGCCAGGAGCTTCTCCACCCATTCTTCCACACCACTGTTACCCGCCACCCATCTCCCACGTGCCCGCATGCGTGTTCCTTACTCCCTCGTCATCGAGTCCCGTGGGAAATGACACCTCTGGCAGTTACGGGGAGATGCAGGGTACGCTCCTGCTCAAGGGTGAGGGTATGACTTGCCCTGTAGCAAAGGATTAGGGGATGCTGGTATCAGTAGCTCAGCAAAGAGGAGATTAAAGGATGCCCCGATCAGAGGGCTATAAATACCTAGGTTGGAAATAAAGCAGAGATATTGGGCTGCCACGCGCAGAGAGCAAAGTTACAGCAAATCCAAAGGCAAACCAATAAACGCTCTGTGGAGAGCTCAGTTTTAACATCGGGCTTTGTTTGCAGTGGTCGCCAAAAGTGGGAGTGGATTTACCATCAGGGCTATTTTCATCTCAGGTGTTGACACTTCTTTGAAAGAAATACTGCCTTTGAGGCAAAAGCTGTTTTTGGGATGCCCAAGGTTATGTGCTGGAGGTCAGAAGGGATGATCACCCTGACCCTTTTGTTCTTATAATCTGGGAGCAGCGAGTTATATCTCTTAATCTCTCTTTAAATTCCCAGGGCCAATGAAACTCAGATTAACGACTAGTAGAGCTGTGCTTACACAGCCCGGCACCACTAATATTTCTAACCCTTGTTAATTCTTCAGCAGCTCTCATTGTGATGGCAATGAAAGCATCTCCATTGACTTTTTGTGTTGTGCTGGGGCAGGACCATGTTGTTTTCTGAGTGATACAGTGGTGAAAGCTCCCATTTCTCTTAAAAGTCTGTATATTTTTTTCTCAGTATGTACAAGAAAACAAAACTAAGTTTGAAGGCCACATCCAGGCTATGATTTCCCTTAAGCTATGGAAAACATAGAACAAAATCAATTAACGTAGTCTTTCTTTCCATTGCTAGAAGGGTCTTTCAGCTGTCATTATTTCAAGGTATTTATTTCAAGAATATATTTTGTCCAAACGAATGGTCTTGGAGAACCACTGTAACAGTCATCATTGGCAGTACTGCTGGAGCAGCCTATGATATAGAGCGATCTCCCTGCCTTGCTTGAAATATGTTTTTATATATTTATTTAAACACCCACACACACATAGCAAGATCTATCTGGACAGGATCGGGGCAGCACACCACGGGTTATATTATCCAGGATTATTTATTTCACTCTGGCAAAGAAATGAGGCTAAAAATCCACAAAGCAGCACTGGGTGTGAGACTGAGAGGCATCAGACTTTCACACCAAGCAGTAGCCGCTCCATCCAGTTCATATTCAGCCCCAAGCCTGTGTGAGCCTTTGAGCATCACCCCTGACTCCTAGCAAGTGGCTTTCTTATTCCACTGTGCTTGATGTCGTTATTAAAAAATAGGGACCCTCTGCTTTGTGGAGATGGGGAGGGCTGGTCGTGCAGAAACATTCCTGTAACAAATATTTGGGAGGGTTTTGTTGTATCTGTAAGGGATCCATCAGCTGAAACATCCCTCATTCAAATTCTGCAAGTGACATGAGGCTCCCAAGCTTTAAACGTGTGCGTGGCTGCGGCTGCTGGTGCTGGATCCCAGCCGGTGGGGACTGCTGCCCCGCCATCTATCCCCAACATACCCCCGCAGCGGTGCACCGCGAGGACCTGAGGGCCGGGACCCAGATCCATAAATGTGCACAGATGTTTAGAAAACCAGCTTTTACTGGAGGAAGGGGGAGCGCTGGCTGCATCCCTGCCCCAGGGGTGTGCTGCAGCCCCACTGTGCAGCCCCAGCGGTACCCAGCTCCCAGCACGGCTGAGCTGCACTCAGGGGGATGGAGGGCTGTGGTTTGGGTTTTGCTTGCCGGAGCTGGGCTCACTGATGGCAGGGACCCCCTCCTGTGAATGGTGGCACCCCACCATAGATGCAATACGTGCACATATACATACAGGTGTTATATAGACACACATGCATGTTTATGCATGTTTGTGTGTGCATACATACATACATGCAAATATATGCACATCCCTAGACACATACATATGTACATACATGCATATATA
>NW_010972886.1:8550865-8613249 GCF_000737465.1 Haliaeetus leucocephalus | reverse complement strand
CCTTCCTCCCTGGGGTGAGTATCGCGCCTGTCGCGCTAGAGCCCCAGCCGCGCGTCCGTATCGTGAGGAGGGCTGGGGGCCTGCCCAGGGGCTGCCCGCTTCCTGGGGCTGCTTCTTCCCCCGTAACCCCCTTCCCCGCCGCCCTGCGCGCTTTGTGCTGCGCCTCGGCAGGGCTGCCTTTTTGTTGCTGTTTTAAAAATAATTTTCCATTTTTATTTTTTTTTTCCGCGGGATTGGGGAGTTTGTTTTTTTTTTTTTTCTTCTTCCTTTTTTTTTTTTGTTTGTTTCTTTTTTCCCTCCCACCCACCGGAGTTGGCCGAGCCCCGCTCTGGGGCTGGATGTGCTGGGGAAGCTCTTTGTCACGGAGCGGCCGCCGAGCCGCCTGCCCTCGGGAAAAACATCACTTTAAAAAAAAAAAAAGAAGAAAAAAAAATCGTTCAGTATTTGGACTCCGAGGTTTTGTTGAATTCGGGGGGTGGGTTTTTTTGGCGGTGGTGGTGTTACATTTTTTTTTGGGGGGGGGAGGAAAGAGTCCCCCCTGAAGTCTAGGCTCCATTTATCGCAGCCCCCTGTGCTGGAGCGTTGAATGGGAGCAGCACGCAGGCGGGTGAAAACAAAACAAAGGGGGATTTTGTTTTGCTGTTGTTAACCTGCAAAATCTTGGTGGGAAAGCTTGCTTCTTTTTTTTCAGCCCCTAGCTCTCCCAAATTTGATGTTGTTTTACTCTGGAAGAATCCAGATAGCCGGTAGGTAAGTTGTGTCTTTTTAATTTTAAGCTTCTTGGGGAAATTGCAAGGTTTCTCTCCCGTATCCCTAGCCTTGGCTCTTTTGTGAGCAGCCTGCCATCCAGTGCAACTTTCGTCGGGTTTTTCTTTTCGCTCTTTTTTTTTTTCCCCCCCACGTAGTTAAATAATGCGGTTTCAGGAAGAGCTAATAACAGGGGGACATTTCTGCCTGTAACAGCCATGGAGAAAATTTTTAAAGGCAGGGGAGAGGAGGAGCAGTTGTGTTTTCAGCTGAATAATTTTTGCCTCTTAAAGGGGATGTTTTAAAGTAATTATTATGTTTTTATAATGAAAGCTTGTTTCTTTTTTTTCCCCTGCTTTGTTTTGTTTTAACTACCCCCTCAAAAACTGCAGCTATTTCACCTCTGCAAAATGCAGCTTCTAGAATACATGCAAGCAAAAAGCAAGTCTAGCTGTAATGCTTGTCTTTCTGGCCTTACCTTTAAAGGCCACCCATTTGTTTTTGCTGGGACTCCTCTGCCTTGAAAACACACTACTTGGCAAGTAAAATTTTACTTACAGAGCATTTCAGCTAGATAGAGCTGGTGGTTCTGCATCTGAATAACGATGGGTTTATTTTTTCCATTTTAACACGCATGAGGGGCGGGGGGAAAGCCGGGGGAAAAAAGGCCGTTTCCGGTTTCTGTTCAGCAGCTTTTCATTATTTTTTTTTTCTTCACAAAGAAGCAGCCAGATGACCTGTTGATGATACATCTTTTGTTGCTTTTTATGCCGAAAGGCGTCAGTAGGTTAGTGGAGATGAAAGCTTCAGCCAAACAGGCTACCCAGATTTTTGTTTGCATGTGTTGTTGTGCGGTCTGTGGCTTTGTAATGTTTTAGGGCGACAATTTCAGAGTGAGTAATGTAGTGCCAAAATTCAGATGTCTGCATGGGACACTTCCCCCTCTCCTCTCCCCTGCCTTCCTTCCCCCCAAGAAAAAGCCTGGTTTGTAGAAAATTGACCACCCATAGTTGGTAAATTAGACTCTTTTAATGCCATGTAAAATAAAGTGTCCTAACTCTTTTTGAAGTCATATCAATGGCCAGGCAGGAAGCTTTAGGAATGTGTTTAGTTGTATGTAGGCAACTGCTGGGTACCTTAAGCTTAAATGTCTCCTATTTTAAATGGATTAAACTTGTAGGAGCGCCTACGTTATGCTGAGTATAGTCTTGTGAAGTGTGCCTAATGAATGTTTCCATTCTTACTAAACACAAATGTATTTCTCAGTGCAGCAGGTCACTGTGCTAGTGTTCATCTCGGAAATTAAAATTTTGAGTAACTACTAGTATTTCAGTTAAAGCAGAACTTAGATGTTAGTATAAAGTCTATCTGCTACAACCTTTTTGTATTTTGGTATCAATACGTTTCTGTTAAGAAACTAGGCATGGAAAACAGGATCGTTTCACTTGAGGATTGCTAGCTAGCGACTGTGTGTTTGTAGATGCAAAATAGAGCATCATCTGCTTGGAGCCAGTGGTATTTAAAACTCTTACTCATTTGGAGGGAACTAATTACGAGTATATTTTGATATAAAATGTCTTCTTAGACAGGAGCTCTGGAGTACAGGAAAGGAGAAAACCAAATATTTTTGTAGATGCTAATCCCTGCCCTGAGTTAAAAAGGGAAGAATGAGGGTGTTTCATGAGAAATTAAAGTCACCTTTAAGTGCATACTTGTAAATGAAATTACACAGTTGATTAGGAATTCCTGCAGGATGCCAGTAATTGGAGGTACTTGTTGCTAGCTGGTCACTGTGTGCCTTGCTGGTTAGATCGTAAAAGTTTTGACTGTAGGTGGCATCAAGAGAAAAAAGTCCAGCTCTTTTGCTTCCCAGACGTTTGTTCCTTCATCTCCAGATTCACAAGTGTGCTGATGAACTGTCAAAGGAAGTGACAGCAAAGAGATGGTGTAGGAAGTAGGTTGAGCACCTCTAAATACTGCTGAGAGAGTTTCAGTGGAAAAAAGTTAAGCATGTTTCCATCTGATCTAGTTTCTGTTTCCTTTCAATCTGCTGGTTAATAGGATGCACCAGTAAATCTCATACTCCTACTATAGTCCCCTGAGTCTACTGAAATTAATATTGCATCTGTAATCAGGCTCAGTTAGTCTACCTGGATGGAAAGATTCATGGGGAAGAAGGTCAACAGGAGTTTAGTTCTCATCCCATGAGGTGCAACTCACGTCAGTTGGGCAAAGCTGAAGTGGCTCTGTGTCTCCCAGGGGTCTGTGGGCAGCTTGTGGGATGGATTTCCCTCCCTGTACTGCTGTAGGCTCTCCAGTGGGCAGCTAGGTGTGGGCTGGGGTAATAGGGTAGCATTGTGGTGTTCTTTGTGGCCTTAATGTTTTGAAGTAGATGCTGCAATTAATAGTTACAAGCGATTGTAAGTGTTTCTTGTTTAAAATGCTTGAATTGATTTATTCAAAAACCTGCCTTCCAGGTTGAAAAAGACAGAAGTTCTTTGGCATGCTAGGAATCATGCTTAAACTAAAAAAAGCAAGCTCTAATCTGTTGCCACTTTCTCCTAAAAGCAGTAAAAACTATTGACAATAACTTCATTTGCAGAAGAATTACAGCTTTGCACTATGAATATGTTCTTTTCCAAGTATCCTGTATTTATATTTATTTGAAAAGGAGATCTTGCTTCAAGTAGGAAGAGGTGCTTTGATGCTTTGCACGTGAGAGCATGGCTTACGGGCTACCTAGGTGAGCCCTATGCCATGGTCTTCTTTTGCTGACCCGTGTCATGTGATTTGGAGCACCAAATGTTGCTAGCTGCTCAAAATGACCTTTCTGGAATAACCCTGTAGTCATGAGTGGATGTATAATAGTTCACTGGAAACTACAGGCTCTACAGCAAAAGTCTGTTCTCCTCTGCTGACACCCTGTGCTGAAGGTAGGTGGTCATAAATACCAGTCTTGCTCCAGCAGCGTCTCCTGGCTGGCATACCAGGTGGAAATGCTATAAGGTGGTGTTTGGGGACATGGGCTCAAGTGTGAACTAGTCAGCAGCTTGTTTGATTCAGACTGAATGCAGCGCGTGGCTGGAAGCATTTGGTTAAAGATTGATGGTATCCTTCGGTCCCTGCCATGCAGGAGCACAGTTCAGTTCATGACTAGGTAATTAAAGTTAATCTTCTGACCTTGTTTCTTAATCCATGCTGCTGAATTCAATCATAGTGACTTGACTGCCATCCATGGTACATACTTATATAGATGCTGAATTTTGGGCTCAAATCTCATGCAGTCGAGAGCAGAGTGGACTGAACCTTGCAGTGCATTTCTGGCTGTGGTTTCAACATTGGGAGTGTCCTATAATTTTGCTCTTCTAATTGAAGGTATATGGCAGTTGTCAGAGCAGGAGCAGTCAAAACCTCTTACTGGGGTCCCATAATTATATTCCTGTTGGGAAGAGGATGAGTTTGATTCGCACTCACATTGCAGTACTCTCCTTGTTCACCAGTAGAGTATGTGGTAGAAGACTTTGGATACGTGTCATGCTGGCTCAAAACGCTCTTGATCTCCCTTGATGTTAGCTATAAAGCTATGTCAACCAGATGTTTTTCTGTGCCGACCCTGTTTATAGCAGATAATTGCATAAATGTGTTTTTAGAAGGGAGAAAAGCATTCCTTTTGGGAGGAGTTTTATTAATAGTACAGAGATAGTTGGGCTGGAGAGGTGCTGGTCTGGCTATATTAGAGAGGGTGGGCATGTATGTGTTGGGGTGAGCAATTGCACCAACTAATTAACAGAAGTTAATCAAAGTCCCAGATGTTAGGCAAGCTTTTGATGATAGAGTGCTTTTGTCAGCCTGTTAGTTTACATATTGGTATTCAGGGAGATAAGCATGGTAGTTTTGGCAGAAAAGCTTTTGTCACTAAATGCTGCATTTCAATTTGTGGGTCTGTAACATTTGCTATAGTGGCTGAGGCTCTGCATTGTAGACAAGTCTACAGCATAGCACAGAAATGAACAGCAAGGAAGGCAGGAAAAAGCTGAAGTTAAATAGACTTAAACCAGAAATGATCTACAGAATGTTTTTTTTAATTATTATTAGGATAGTTGATAATATGAATAGCTACTAGAGAATGCTGTTTTGTGGATTGATTGAGGTTTTGAGTGAGAGGGATATATCAAAAAATATTTTGTATGTGCTTGGAAGATAGGGGATTGGAGCAATTTGGTTGAGTAAGATTCTTTGGGGGATAGTTTACTGGAGATAGGACTTCAAGAGAAGATGGGAAAAAAAACCCAAATAAAACCCCCCAAACCAGAAAAACAATAAACAAAACATGAACTCCTTCCTAGCCAGAATTTTCTTTAAGTAGACCACCATCAATGTTTTTTTGCTTCCATTGTCAATTTGTTCATCTGCCTGGATGTACTTAGCTGCTTGTATTTCAAGTGTGCAATGTTTCTGCAAGTATATAGCCCATTGATTGGGCTTTGTTACAAACACTTAAAAATACTCTTTCCTGAGCTGGGGTACCCATTTTCTTTCATTGGCAAGGTGGGGGATAGAGATCAGATGTGAAGGGACTGATTTGTTTTTGTTAAGATTTGCCATTGGCATTGGTGGAGCTCAAGGCCTGCAAGAGTTTCTGGAGGCATAGTGAGAGCAAACTTAGTGATCTGATCTGAGCATCTCACCCTGTTGTGCTTGCCTCTTCAGTGCTCCCGCTTAATTGTCTGTCCGTTCATCTGAATGGAGTAGCGAGCAAATGGAAAGTAGCAGTTGTTGAGTTGTTTCTCCCTCCCTTCTGCCAGCGTGTCCTTTAGGATGGTAACCTGCGTCTACAACATCAATGTCTTAATTGTTCTTTGGGTCAGGGCAACCAAACTGGCATCTCTCTGTTGGATGTAGCTTGAAATGTTTCCATCCAGCTGGTCATCATTGCCCAAAAATTGATCAGTACCAGCCAGGGCAGTAAATGAAGCACCTAGGCGGAACTGTGGGCTTTAGGTATGGGAACTAATGTGCCTCTATGTAGCCTGCACATATGGCCCTTTTAACCGTCAAGTCCATTGGGATGCTGTAAGACAACATTAAGCTAATAGCAAAATTAAGCTTAGGGTTTCATGTGTTTGTAGTTCCTTTTCTTGTGTTAAGATCGTGCCTCTCTGACGGTTACAGATCTGCCCCAAAGTGCCCACTTTCTCTGCCCTCACTTCCTTCTGCTTTTAGTGGTTGAGCAGTGTTAAATAGTAAGGACTTGATTTGGAAATCGTACAAACTTGAGTACTTCATCTGTATTTTCTTTGTCTTAAGACAAATTGTGTTAAATGATAAAAGTGGTCCCTGAAGAATTCCTGCTAAGAAATCTCAAGGCTCCTTCTCTTAAGTGTTAATATGTATACTGAGATTTTTGTCTGATGCTACCTTGATATCCTTTCTACTTATCTGAAGCAGTTGTAGTTTAGTACAATATTTTTTGCAAGAATAAATGTTGCCTTAATCATGGTTTAACACAAGGTTCAACTGGGAAAATAAGTAATGGTTCTTTTGTCATATCCTGTAGCTGAACTATTTATTTGGAACGAGGTTAGGAGAAAAAATCCAAAATGCATCACACATGGAGGCTTACTACAAAGTAATTTGCTTCCTTTTAAAGAACTTGTTGCTTATTTTCCTTCTTTAATGCACCTCTTGGGATAAAATGCTAATTCTAAAAATGTCAGTTCCGCCATTTCCTACTAATATATTTTTTTCTTTGGCTTAGTTTGCTTTTTCCCTGAGCCACTTTAAATACTCTGAGGAATGCTCAACATGGAAGAAAATAAATGCACGAAGGTATTTGAATTGCTGTATTTCAAGGCTATGGAAGATGATTTTGAACTTCTGTTCTACAGTGAAAAGGAGTACAGGGGCCTCAACCCTTAGCTGATGTTGCAGGTAGGGTATCTGCTTCCTCTTGGATCTGGCTCCTTTCTACTGGGCAAGCGCTCTGTTTTGAATTTAGGAAAGAAAATGTAACGTGCTACTAAGGATGTCAAAAGTTTCCGATAGAAACCAGGAGAGCTCTTCATATGTAGGAAACCAGAGCTGCTGACTACTCATGTATGGGAAACCAGAGTTAGGGACTGTTCAGCTAATATTGCTATTTCCATTTTCATGATCAAACTTTGATGGTAATTTAGTTTCGAATTTAGGAATGCCGCTTTCAGAACTCCACAAAAAGCTGTATGATGCCCACAAGTGGCATGAGTGATTGGCTGTCCATGCACATCTTCCTAGGGGATGTTTTTCCTTAAACAAAGTGTGTGCTAGTATAATCTATCTTCTGTGCTTGAGTGGTGGATGGTCCTATCTTAGCACTAGGACACAACATAGGCTTGAATGGCCACCACAGATGAGGCCAGTAAACTTGGGCTCAAGAGGAGGAGGAATATTGCTTGCTGTATGCTTACTTGTTAAAGATTTGGTATGTTCAAGTGATTTAGTCTTTTGTCCTCTTTTTCTGCTTTAAAAGAATTAATTACAGCCCCATGTAAAGACCATCTCTCTTTTTACCAAGGAAATGTTTCCAGCTTGTTCTTGTGTTGGTTATAGGTTCTGTTTACTTGGCATTGTAATGTTAAAATATTTTTAACATCAGTAGTGATGATTAGAAGTTGAATAGTTAGAGGGGAGAAGATAATAGTCAAACTGTAAAACAAGTCATCGTGGTAACACCTAACTTCAACACTTGCTATTTGTGTTAGGTGGTATTTGTGTAATGTACTTTCAGCAAAGAGCTGGGAGAGATCCAGCTCCAATTCCCTGAAACTTATGGGGGCAATCCGCAAAAACTGCTTTTTAACAGGGAAAAGATCTAAACATTTTTTTTTCAGATAGGTAGTGCAGAGAACCAGAAGGCCCAAAAGTAGGCTGTTGGAGTGTTTCATTTTTCTTTTTCTCGTGTGATAATGTTGAGGCAAATTTGTGATGGTAGTGCTGACACTTCAGATAAGGGCTGCTTCCTGCTCCAATCTGCTGTCCCTGCACCTCTTATAGTTAAACCATTATATATGTTTTTATATACATGCATATAAACCATATATATAAAAATTATATGTATATATAACTGCATGTCATACCTTGGGATTAGCAGACCAAGTTTAAGACAAATTATATTGTAATGCATGTTAGTCTGAAGACAGTTGATCACCCCCTTGTGCTTAGATGACTTTCACGGCCAAGTCATCTCTTCTTGATTCCTGTGGTAGGTGGATCCATCATACTGGATCTTTGTTCTTTGATCTTTCTTTTTTTTTAATGAGGTAATTACTATGCTGCTGATAGCCCACATCAATTGTTTAGCGTTCATTTGGTGCTCTATGTGGTGGATGAGAAATATCATTCCAGTAGAGCTTTCCCTTTTGGTGCAGCATGAACTGTTGCCTGTTGGTTAAGGTTTCTGTAAACTACTCAAGGTTGTTGCAGAGGGCTGGTGTGTACCATGGTGAGGGTAGCAGCTGGATGGTTTTTTCTTTTGTTTTTTAAAAGAAGTGTTGCATTATTCTGTTGAGGCAGTCAGCCACCTGCTGAAGTTGAGGAAGTCAACTTGATCATGCGAACAGATAAATACACGAGTAGCTTTTATTTTTATCTGTTTATTTTTTTTCTTGCACATGTGCATATTTTTACAGTCAGTACTGTGACCAGTGTATTAGCTTTGTCTGAGGCTTTTTGAGCAGCAGATGTGAACATAGGGTAGGTCCCTGTACCTCTCACTGTTGGCTGAGAAAGGCCAGGATACTGTAGTAAAATCTGGGAGCTTATAAGCCACTTGTGACTTAGATACAGCAACTACTTTTGAATTTCTATGTCAATATATATGCACTATTTAATTTTTTTCTTCATTGAAATAACTTCATATTTCACTGTTCTGAGATATGCATAGTTAGCAAGGGAAACTCCTGCCTCTAGAGGGAAAGTGTTACAAGCATTTTCCTGCAATCTTTCACTTACTGTAACTTTGGGGAGGAGCTTGTTTAAGTTGGCACTGTCTAAAAAGGAGCAGAGATAGGAGCCTGATCCACAAGATGAGGGAAGAGTTAACCTTTACCTTAAAGCCAAGAGGGACCAGTTGCAGGAGGAAGTGAAGAGCTTATTTACTGTGTCAATAAGCATGTGTAGCAAGCATCTGGTGTCTTTCAGTCTTAGTCCGCAATAGCAAGTACTGTAGGCATGCTGCTATTATTTTACAGCTATTAATGAGGAGTATTAACAGTCAGATTTATCTGGCTGTTTTGTTATATATTTCAAAACCTCAGTCATCAAGAAATAGCAGTTTTAAAGATCTAGATAGTATTTGGCTTGCATGTAGAGTAAGATAGCATGAGAAGTTTCTTGCATTGCTCTGGGCAGATGTCAAGTGTAGCATCGCCTGTTTTCTCTTCTCTTGCTCTCCAGTTTCCCAAGGCAGAGCTGGGGCTGCAATCCTTCTGTGTCAGTGCCTTGTACTGGCCTTGAAGACAGGAGGGGTGTGTTCCCTCCTGAATCCCTGGGAGATGTGGGAAAGGATGTGTAAGCCCTCCCACATATAATAGCAGAAAACCTAACAAAGCTAGAATTGTGCTCTAGTCTTCTGTCCAACTAGGAGCTCAGTCTATGGGAGGTGGTGGGGAGAGGAACCTGTGTGATGGATGATGTCTCCAAAGCCCCAGATGGGTGTTAGTCTTCTCTCCTTTTTTTGGTCCCTATTTTAATAAAGGTGAGGAACTCACGGGTGTGTTGATGCTTAATTTGCTAATGTTTGGAGGCTGCTACAGAAATGTGAATTAGTATTCAGTTACTAATCAAATCTAGCTCTGCTCTGAGGCATGTAAACTAATGAAGTACCAAAAAATATGAAGGTGGGTGAAAAAACTGACAGAGCAGTGTGAGTTCCCTAAGTTCATGCTTCCCATGTCTGTCTTCTGCTTCCACTGTGTCAGATGTTTGGAAGTGTCAGTGTGACGAAGGACCAGGTACAGAGCTTATCTGAGGCATAAGCCTGATGCTAAGGAGGAAATCACGGTGATTTGGAATATGGGGAGGTATAATGTCTGTTTGTAACCTTTGTCACAAGTGGAATGGATTATAAAATGACAAATACAGATTCTCTGCCAGTCGGCATATGCTCAGTTCAGTATTACACAAAGCACACCAATTAGATTTAATACAAATGTTCCCTCAGAAAGATCACCTTGATTTATTTTTTTTTCAGATGCATAAAGTAGAAATAGTCTGAGGCTTTCTGTTTGTTCTTTAAAGTCTAAGTGCTATATTTCTAGCTCTTGGCAGACATTGTCCACAAGTACTTCATGTTCCATTGGGCTTACGCCAAATTTAATGTACTGTGTGTACTGAAAGCATCAAAAACAGACTTACTTTAATTTTAGATTTTACAGCTACCATTATTGATTTTTCTTAGAGCTGTTCCATCCAATCTGCTATCGTTTTAATTTCTTTTCCCTGCAGGAATTTGGGGAAGGATCTTAACAGTCTTTATTTGTGTGGCTACGGACTGTTTATGTGAGTGAGAGCTGTAGATCAGACGTCTCTGCAGTGGCCAAATTCTCCATTTACAGAAGCTAAATCAGCACACTGCATTATTTGTGAACTCCCGTCTTTAATACTACTGGTATTCTGTGACTAAGGATAGCATTATAGAGTACATCAACTGTCTTTCAAGAAACTTGAATTTTATAAAAACCTGAGATGGAAAAGGACTGTAACAATCAGCTAAACATACCAAAAATTGTGAACTTTCATTTTGCAGTGCTTGTATGCTGTATGAATAGAAGTCTGCCTGTAAGACCTTGGACTCTGAAGAGACAAAAAAGGGAAGAGGTAGGGGAGAGAAACAGAGCACAAGTAGGAGTTACGGTAGGTAGATGAGGAAGGAAATAACTGAGGGAAAGAATAGGGTATAGTGCAGAACAGCCAACCAACACGGGTTGGAGCATTCATAATGCTACAGTCGTTAGGTCTGCTGATCCCTGCCTGACAGCTATGTCTGCTGGCCTTGTATTTTGGCTGTTCATCTCTTATTTTCAACCCTCAGGGCCAAGTAGCTGTGCATAAGCGTGGCTTCTGGCCAGGTGGCTCATAGCCTGCAGAGTGGAGCAGGATTCCCTTCCATTGTGCTCGTGTGGAAGAGCATGGCACTCAGCGAAGCCTAGTTTTTCTTCCTCTGCCTCTTACTCTTTCTGCTGAGCCTCCTTTTATTAAATGACAGTCTGGTTTGGTTTCTGCTTTGCAACTTTACCTTCTGCTAGTGTTGATAGAGTAAAGTTGCTCAGCTCTTCAAAGATGTGCATCTAAGTGGGGAAGAGAGGCATCTCTTGATACAGAGAGACTTAAAGTCCCAAGGAGTTCTACACTCCCTATTAATAGTCATTATTGTAATTGAAGTATGTGGGAATTCCAAGTTAGTCTTCATTGTAGGCTTAATCATGTCACTCTGGTTTTTGTTAGGCCTAACGCTTATGCTGATGGATTGAGTGTGGTTTTAAGTCTAACTTCTGTTGTCCAGTCCTCAGCCATAGTTTATAGTTCAGACTTTACTCCATCTTAAGGATAGGGATTAGTCTTCAGAAGCATTACTTAAGCTTTGACAATCTTCAGATACTATCCCACAGTCTTCAGAGACTGTATTTTCTGTCTTCCACCTGTCTACTCATTCTACCTTAGAACACGTGCTGGAGTCTCTGTTAGGACCTGTTCAATTTCTGCAGTTTACCTTTGCCAAGCAGTGCCAGAAGATGCTTTCCCAGCATGCAACCAGATGACCAATTTGGAAGAATTATTGGTAGAAGAGTTTTTGCAACTGGATCCTAGGATGTGTTAATGTTAGTATACCCGAGTTTTATTGTAGCAACTGGTTATGGAAGTAACTTGCATTAATGTTAGCAGACAAACTGTGCCTCATTTTTGCCTCCCAAAAGGGTTTTGGTAATTTTTATCTTGGTGGTGTTCCTCATAAGAATTGGTGCTACATTGTGCTGCAGAACTGAGCAGACTGATGGTGCTTGTCTTCCTCTTGTCTCTTGAGTTGTCCCAAGTCCTAGACACCCAAGCATAGCAAAAACTGTAATAGAAAAATTGTCCTATGGAGAAATGTACAGGAAATGACTAAATCTGATGAAGACAGTAGAAAAGACTGTTGTAAATGTGCTTTTGTAACTGAGACAGAATTTAAAATTTTTAGTTTATTGCTGTTACTGTGCTTGTTTTCAAGCTTAATTTTCAAATTTCCTTTATATAAGCTTAGTATTAACTCAGTATGCATGCTAATAAGATTTTTGCTGTACTAAGCTGTCCTTTGCTGGTGAATGTAGCTTTTGTTACCTAAAGGAACAAAATCAGTTTAATAGAAGAGTGACTATAAAGAAAAAATTAGCTCCAAAGTTAAGAATAGGAGTAGTTATGTTCCCTTGTTTTTCAAGATTAAACACAGCTTTTAAGTACTGCTCAGGAACAAACTCTATTTCCTGTCATCTCACTATTAATTAGCCCATGCATTTGAAAGTACATAATTTGCTCTTTTTCTGGAAATGAACACAAAGTCCACTATATGAAAGGTGGTCCCAGCTGTCTCTTCCTGTCCTGTGTTCAGATGCATGCATGGAACCTAGTAAATCCAACTGAGGAACAGATTGGGGCATGAATCTGTGGACACTATGGTTGTGCAAGAAACTTCAGTGTCTAAATGCAGGGCAGCAGGCAGGGATGCTGCTTTTGGAGGCAGTGGTGTTTTATGCTGCCTTAAAGTTGTTTAATGACAGAATGCACTCCTGCTATATCTTAGTGGTAACAACTAAGTGCAGGCATTCCTGCAGGTCATGAGAATAGGTGATAAATAATAGTTCTGCGTTGTAGTGCTTCTGTCTTTGCATGTGAAGCTCGTGCCTCTGCACTCGTGGCCAGGTTCATCAATGAATAGAATAATTTATTTTGGAAAGGAACTCTAGAGATCATCTGGTCCAGCTCCCCCTACTCAAAGTAGTTTGAAGTTAAAGCCAGCTCTTTCATCCCTTTATTTTGCATGGTCTTGAATAGCATATAGCCAGGGTGTCTGCTGACAGTACTTGTCTAATGCTTACCGGCAACTGTCAAATCTTCTGTAAATGTAAAACTTAGACTTATCCAGTATAATTCCAGAACATACTCTTAAATTTCAGTAAATCTTGAGCATGCTGAAACCAACTGACTGGTAACTGAATTCCTTGAATAATTTTGAACTGAGTGTTTGAGTTGCTCTGCACTAGCAATGCTGACTGGACACAAGAGTATATGCTATGTTCACAGACATGTTATTCGTGCTTTTCTCAGAATGTATTTACTCCAGTGGACACTGAGCCAACATTGATAAAACTCTATGAAACCATTCTTTACAGTGGCTGTGAGCAACAGGTAGACTTCCCACCTCTGCCTCTCCCAGCTGACAGTTCTCAATTGCTGATGCTAGCAATTTGGTGCTAATGTGGATGGGGCTTAACCATATGGTCTTGCTCTGACTTTCTCTCGCAGTGTTGAAAAATGTCCTGTCTGCACTAGCAGCTAACTGATCTGAACCCATTGTTGACAGCCACCATCATCAACAGGTCATTTTCCCTCTGCGAGTGTGACTTTTCATTATGTATCGTAAATCCAAGTGGAAGTGCGGTTACAATCTCGTGGTTCTTGGACATGGTGAGTTTACATCTACACAGTTGCTTTAAGAGAACAGACTTTTCTACTTGTACCTAAACTTCTTCTTTAGATGAAAAATTTGAAGAGAAATTTCAGTAACTACTTCTAGAATTCCCTTAAAATAGACCTTTTATTTATATCTTTAAGATTTTGGTTGAGATTAGTTGCTAGAAGTACAAGTGTAGAACAATACAAACTATTAGTATTGTCTTGCTGTTACTGTCTGTAACACTATTTGTTCTCTAAACATTGTGGTTTTTTTTAAAGTGGAGAGAGAATGGTTTAAGTTGTTCATTGGACAGCATCTCTGTACAGCAACCACCAGCAGCTTTTATAAAACTGCAGATGATTATATTAGAGAGCTGCCTCCTAAGCTGTACCAAATTGTACTTTCTCATGCCCTAATGTTGAATTTCTGCTGAAGGTTGTTTCCAGAGGCTCTGAGCTGATACAATATTTATTGCCTGCTGAGAACAATGCCTCCTCCCTCTCATCTCCCTGGCCTGTGCACACACAAAGACCTCCTGCTCCCCAGATCTGAGTTGTGCAGCCCTGCACCCTTTTTTGCTCCAGACCTACTGACCCGAGTTTTTCCACGAGCTGACTTTTCTCACTAACTTGAGACAAACAAATTTAATCGCAAGTGTTTTCTAAGAGGTTCAGGGAGCTGTGTCTTATGTTTTGTCATTAGACTGACTATATGCCCTTATGTGGTAGGCTTAAAATTATTGCATTTCTTCCCATAGCTTTGTCTGTGAATGGATCCGTGGCTTGTTCTTTTTCCTTAGCCCTCTGGTTTGAGGACAACAGCTGCTGCCTCCTCTCGCTATTGCTTGCACCAAAGTAGTAATGTGGTGTTGTGAGAATATCAACTTTTCCTTGCTTGGACCAGTTTTCATACCAAGTTAATGCTAGCGAAATTGAGAGTACAACCTCAAGTACAATGTGTGTGATTAATAGTGAGAAGACTTTTGGCGTATAACTTTGAAAATGTTTACAGTTTTATTTTACATCTCACGGGATTGGAGCAAATAGGCATGAGATACTAATCGTAATAATGTTTTTCATGATCAAAGGTATCAGTACTTCAATGGCTGCTATTTTTGTTTCAACTGCTGAAGTCCTAAAACTAGTTATGAGCAGTCAGTATTGGTGGTTAACAGCCCAAAACATTTTAAGTATAGAAAATGCCACTTCATTATTTCATCTGAGTTTGCTGACTTGAATTCATGCTGCATGTTTATTTTAGTTTCTGATCAGCTATGTATTCCACTGTGCCTTTCAATTTTCTGTCAAGTTTCTATCATGAGTGAATTCTTATTTCAAAATTACTTAACTCTGCCAGCGCATTTCAAGGTGAAGCTCAACAGATAGTACAGCGTGGTCTGAAGCTTTAATAGTAGTATAGCTGTTAGAGCTTTGTTTTATCAACTCAGGAGTCTCATCTGTTAGGAAGAAGTTCCTATCTAATGAAATGTGGTAGGTCAGACAGGACTTACCATGTTCAAGTACTTGTGTATAAGCCAAAATACTTGCAACAAACTTAGTAAGAGGGTCATTCCTTAAGAGTTGTGGAACACAGTTGAAGCTAGTGGCTTGAGAAGCTGGAAGGTACCTGGCTTTTGAGTGCTTCATCTCTTCAGACAAACAGTACACAACTCAAATACTATAACTGACATCAAGCATTGTCTCTGACAACACTGTAATTATTCTGAAGGTCTGGGGCTTATCCAAAATCAGAGTGGTGAATTAAATTACATGTCCAGCCCAGATCTGCTCTAGTACAGTCTTGCTTCAGTAGGCTGATCGCAATCTTGCTTATGCTGGTTAATTCAGTTGCCTTCAATGCAGTTGAATCCTTACTTGCACCTGCATAATTGAGCTCAGGTATCAGGTTTGGTGAGGTGGCCTGGTAAATTAACAAAACCAGAATTTGGACTTCAGTTTCTTTTCCTTGCTAAGTATGCTTTTACTTTTTTTTTCTTTTTTGCACAGTATGCCTAGTCCTGTTGCCCAATACAATTGATCATCTGTTAAACAGATGAGCTACAAACCTCAGCTTTATTTTTGTGAAACATTTTGAAGGCTTAATAATAAAAAGAGAGAGAGAACTTGGTCTGTTGCTACATTACTGTGCCAGGAAATAATCCTTCCTCCCTGACCAGTTCCTTAGCTGTTCCAGCCATGGTATGATGTAGTTATATTTTTTTAACAATGGCTTTATTTAGATTATCCTTCTAACTAATGGTTTTGGGACGCTTTAAAAAGACACTTAAGGTAGAGGATCTTTTTGCAGTATTCCAATCTGGACTAAACTTAGAGGCTGCAAGTGTTTTTATCTTTTTATTTAATTTGAGAGTCTTCATTGTGTCACAGTAAAAACTATCTTTGGAGCATGTTGAGTTTGCAAGCAGCTATCCGAAAGGCTGAAGTTTTGTCAAAGGATGCAGTCTTCTGTACACTGGAGCTGCTTTAGATTACTCTCTGCATTTCTGGTCGGAAAGAGATTCCATGTTGCTTCCGATGAACAAGAAAGCTTTTCTTAGGATCTTTGATTTCAGTTGGCTGCCACTTCACTGGGAGTTTTGATTATAATAGTTCAATATCCTTTTGTGTTAGGTCTTCTGCTATCTTTGCTTAACTTTTGTATTCTGGACCTTTATTTTTGCAGGTAAAGACAAATCTTGCTGCTTCAGTGTATACAACTATAGCAGTATTGTTTTGGGTTTAGGTAGACTTCCATATCAAAAGTTAAGGAATAAGCACCATGCTATAACTTCGGGAGAAACACAGATATTTAAATATGTTAATAAAAAAAATTCATGAGTAACATATGTGGATGTTGGGACAGAAATCACATTGTGATTGTATTGACCTTTTCATTTTGCTGAGTGAGGGTGGGAGACCTGAAAAGACAGGTCTAGGTATAAAAAGAAGCCCAGTAATTCCTAAACTTGCACCCCTTAATGTTAGGCTCGATCCTGTTCTTAAAAGAAGGATCTAGAAGTAAAACACACAGTTACGCCCACAGTTGGACTTTTTGCAAATCCCAGTCCAGCAAACATGAGCATGCTTAGTTTTAATACCAGAAGCAGCAAATTGAATGTAAGCGGGACTTCTGCAAACCTTTATGAATGCATGTGAATGAGGCACCACTGTGCTCAGTATGAGCAGCTGTTAGTAATTTGAAGAAATGTTCATAAACAATGTCAGTCCTAAGAGGGCTATTCTACCCCTAAAAACTTGCAAAGATTACTTCTGAAGAGCCAGATTTCTTGGAATGAATGAATCTGCAGTGAATGGCTGACTACAAAAGGGCAAGTGAAGCAGTTCCTCCATACTAGATTATTACTAGTAACTTAGCTATACTAGAAAAACAGGACTTAAGGTTTCTGTGGTATGCAGAGGTGCACTTGAAGGTACCCAAACAGTAGTCCATTGATAGCCTGTATGGGTATCTGGAGTGCACACTGTGGGTTAAAGTGGAGACTTCTCTCAGCCTCTTTCTCAAGATTCAGAAAGGAAGAAGTCTGTATTATATTAACCAGTCACTTTGGTTAATAACTAAGTGCATGCTGTAAATGATGTGAAATTGATTTCAAAACTGTGTAAAGTACTACTGTGTTCTGAATTGTCTGGTACTGTTTAAAAATTACTTAGCAGTGGTGCTGTCAAAACTGCAACTTTTTGTGGCTATATGCTCTTTTGGTATATTTGCCTATCGGTGTTTCCTATTTCCTGAATGGAAAAATTTTTCTTCGAGAGAAAAGGAGTAATTCGTTATACAGCTTAAAGCCTGCCTCTCAATGCATACAGGTACAAAGTGCAAAGCCAAGGGAATTGCTAGAAGTGAGTTTGCGAGTGTTAAGATACTTATGCATTTACCTTTGCATGTCAGAGAAATGCCTGAAATGGGAAAGAAATGTAGATTTTCTTTCATGCATGTGCTAATTCAAATCTAGCCCAATCTGTAATTGCTCAGCTACACTTGGTTTTGAGGCTTCTTCAGGTAACTTTGAAATATGAGCTGATATCTACAGAGAACCAGTCATAGCCATTTTGCTTGAGAACATTATGTGGAAAATAAGTAAACTTGCATTGGATGATAAATACACTGAGCTTGTGTCCCCAAACCTTAATTTTGGGAATCTTAGCAATTTCTAGGCCAAATCTTGAAGGTTTGTATTGACACTGAATTCTGTTGAGTTTGGTGGATCAAGGAAGAACATAATATTTTTTGTTTTCAGGAGCACTTTCCTGACTGGTAGAATTACTAAGAATCAAATTGCTGTCTTTCTAATGTAATTTCATTAGGATTAGTGAAATGACTTAACACCACTGAAAATACAAAGGCAGTCCATGAAACTACCAGCTGAACATTTTTAATGCTGCCTAGCAATGGGTGCACACTTTGACTATTGCTGGAAAAGTGTTCTGCCACAGTGACTGTCAGTATCCCTGTACTCTACTAATTTAACATTACTTTTGTCTTCATATGCTAGATCTTTGTCTGATTTTTCTTTCCTCATTGACATACTCTGAGAGGACAAAAAGCAATAGAGATTCTGGAGAGCATGGCTAGTTTAAAAAACAAACTTGCCACTATCTTGGTACAAAAACACATTTGGTGTTTTTCAAAAATGTATCTTATATAACCCACACACTTGAAAATATTTTTCCGTCAGAGTTGTTCTGGTTGTAACTGAGCACTATACCAACTTAAAGTTGCCATATTCAGCTAGATACCTTCTCTTATTTGAAGGTAACATTCTTCTGTATACATAGCAAATTGAAAACTTGAAACTAGTGGCACCTTGAAAACTTCCAACTGTAAGTCAAAAGTTAAATATACCAGTTTCCTTGGCTCTTAATTAAAAATGGACCATATGGTCAGACCAAAGTCCCTTGGGTCCCTATAGAGGTAGTACAGCTCCATCTCCATGGTTGAGGTACTCTATCCTTGGCTTTTTTTGGTGACAATTTATTTGGCAAAACAATGCCAAATGTCATATGTGACAAGAGCCAAGAGTACCTATCGGCTCTTTCCTTGTACCTGTAAACAAGAAATTGGATTCGTGTTTCAACCAAGGAGTAAAATTTAGGAATGGCATCGCTAGCACTGAATTCTTACTATTCTTTGGGAATGATCTTCCTGTTGTTAGGTGTTAGTGCCCACATAGAGGTAAAGTGCAACTGCCTGTTTATTTTTATAAGCAGCAAACCTCTTATCCAAATTGGATTAGAAGTGTAGGAAGTAAAGTATTGCTCTTCTCTGGATATGCTAAATCATGCATTGCCCATGGGATTATAAAGGAAAGAAAAAGATATAACCAAATAGCATGGGATTTTTTTCTCTAAGCAGTAACAAACTGGGAACAGGTAGGTGATCTAACATGAGGAGGTGGAGGAGATACTTGAACTTTGTCCTGTTTGAATTGCTGGCTGTAGGAGACGATCAACATGGAAACTTAAGTGTGCAAAAAGTTAGTTTTGTGTTTATGTATAAATACAAGTTGTATTAGCATAAAAGCTGGTTTACTTTACTCTTGAGACAGCTTTTCATGTATCTGGAGATATTTCAATATACCTCTATTAGAAACCTATTGCATATGCAAAGTAATCAATTCTTGTTCTCTTGGGTTGTTGCCTCAGGTAACCTTTGTTCTGTACCTGAGCTTATACAGCACTACTTAAAATATTTGTAGAAAGATATGCTTGAATGTCAGAAATACAGGAAACTGAGGTACCAAACCGGCCATTTATGTGTAGGGCTGTAATACTTCCTATCAGGCCACTATAAAAACCTGATACTTCGCTTGCAGAGAGTAGGCAGACCTCTGACAGCTATCCAGAGGTATGTAGGTCATATGCTTTTATATGTAAATGCTCGATGTGGTATATTTAGAAAGGGCCAGGTTTTATACCTTATATAAAGACTGTCCAAAGCTTGAAGTTAGGAGGAGGAGGAATATAGTAAGACGGTATGTTTATTAGGAGTGACTTACAGAATATTCAGGTATGAACTACAGGCTTCGGACGTTCACATGGTGAGGTGAGGAGAGCAGTGTGGAGGTTATCCAGCGCTTTTTTTACTGGAATTGCAGATGAACTCCAGTTAAAATAGTGAGTGTAAAGAGCGTAGTAACAGTGTGGTGAGGAATTAGGATAAAGCCTAGGGAAACTCTGTTGGATAAATATTGGCTTTTGTGCTTGATGACCTCTCCTAGTGAAAAGGTACTTGCCTTAAGATACTCATTTGTGTGATGTGGGAGTTGAATAGAAACTGTACCAAATAGTTTTTAAACTTTGTCCCTCTTAAGATACTTTTTTCCTAGAATGTGAGTGTGGGGAGCCAGCCAGTTACAGCTGAATTTCTATAACTGAATACTTTTTCTGTCCTTTTTTTGCTAATCAGTGTGAAATGTTTTTCATCACTGAAAGTGAGGCAAAGATGTGTTAATACGTCTAGCCACTGTCTGTCTTAACTTTTTCTGAAGAAGTCCATGGTCAAACGATCTAGCTTTGTGGGAATGAAAACTTTCAGGTAATGCACGTTCAGCTAGTTCTGCTAGAAGGTACCTTAAAAGTTTTGCAAGCAGGAAAACTACTTCTTGGAAATGAATTCAAATTGGGCCTCCCTTTATTTAGGGGAAACCATAATACCTGAAGCTCAGTGAATCTGAGTTCTGCTGTTCAAAGAACGCAGAACTACAGATAAAAAGTTCTTCGAGGAAGTGCTTGTGCATAGCCTAGGTTAATTGAACTTGCAGGTATGGTATTTGACTTGCAGAGTTTTCAAGATCCAGAAATGTTCATGCAGAACTTAAAAAAAAAAAAAAAAAAAACCAACAAAAAAACCAACAAAAAAACAAAACCACAAACAAATTTTCACAATAGCTGTTTCCAGGTACCTGGGAAACTCAAGTTTACTGTCTTGGAAAGAAGCCTGGTACAACTACATCTGTGTGTTTCTGACTTAGCAGATGGCTTATGTCAGTTTGACCTTTTGGGAAACAAATGTGTTTTCTTCAGAATGATGCTTTACCTATCATCCTTTCAGTCTTGGACTTTTAGGAATCCGTCATGTCAGATGCTTCAGGCCATTCTTGAGAAGCCAGGTGAAGGACCATCTTAAGAGCAGCTCTATTCCTGAATGTCTGTCTTGGGCAATGATTGCTGTATATAGAGTTCTGTACTGTCAGTACTGAACTGCTTATTGGAACGCATTTTTTGTGTGAAGCTAAGGGTATGCTGTGGGTTTCACCCTTTCAAGTGTTTAATCAGTCCAAACAATCTTTGGTGTGGCTACAGCAAGCTCTCTGCAGTAATTTTTGCCAATTGTTTTATTTTAAGCAAATGTTGAATCAAACAGTCATAGGAAGGCTGTGAACAAATACAAAGCTCCAGACTGGTCTGCAAGACTGCTTGTCAGCTGCAGTTCTCTAGCATTTGGTATGCCTTTCCTATTTCCTGAGGGAATGTGTGTCTTGAGAGGCTGTTTCATACTTAAAGCTCCCAGTCTCTTGCAGTAATAGCTCGATATCTGGGAAGCCAGCTCCTGCTTTGAGCAGGAAGTTGGACTAAATGACCTCCTGAATTATGCTGTGATTCTGTGAAATCCCTTACGAGGAAAGGAGTTGGCTCAGACTCTTGGAAATATAGAAGTACATAAGAGTCAGTAGTCCTGTTCTCCTGTAGGTATTTATTTATTCCTGCCTGAGGTTCCTTCAGCTTATAGTAAGGTCAACTATGAAATATGTTCTCAGTCCAAGGATCAGAAATCTTGTGTGTGCTTTTTCTTGATGGGGTCTCTCCCCTAGGAAGTTGAAAATACTGAGTTGGTAGTGCTGAAAGCCATGTGTGCCTGCTAAAGCAGAGATCAAACTTAAGACAGATGGCCAATTGTTTGTTTTCTTCCAATCTGCAGGATGGGATATGCATTGATGGTAACATGCTGTCCTTGAGTAGAAGAGGAGCTTCCCTGGTGTACCTGAGGAGCAGGCACAGAAAGATCTAAGGGTGGAATAGGACTTGTAAGAAATGCTTAATAGGGTTTTTCTGATGGCAAAGTATGACTTGTGTCACGGGTAATGCCTCTGCAGCGTGATGATTTGTTGCCTCTCTGTAACTAGGCTACTGCAGCTTCAGCGACGAATAGCTCCACAGTTGCCTAAGGATCACCATGGTTGTTGGATGACAGACATTTTTCAGTTGGCAAATCCCTTTGAAGGAGAATTTTCTGTGCCTTAAGAACTTAGGATTCTACTTGGGTCTTTTACTCAGCTGTCCTGCAAATCTAATTAGCTTCTGCCCCTTCCAGAAGTGGTCAGTGTGGAAGAGTTCATTAAGTACCATCTACCCTTCATGTTACAGAAACTTGAGATGCAGAACTGTTCTTCTCTGAAAGCTGTAGCTATAACAATGGATGTTTGTTTGCTCTGCCCTTACAAGAATTTTCTTACTTCTTGCCACAAGGCACCACACAGTAAGGCAGGGGATTAGGTCATTTCCTTCCCCCCTCCTCTTCCTGCAGATTATTTGATTAACATTTCTATTGTATACTCTAATTAGCATGTTCTTGGCTTCAGGCTGCTTCCCCCCCATAATCTCCTTAAAGCACTGTAGTATGACTTTATTAACTGTATAACATGGGAACTCCTTGCAGAGATTACATGTGACATAACACAGTGAAAGATAAATGGGGCTGGCAAGTCAGTAATCCTTCCTCCTTTCTTTTTCCCCTGTGCACCTGGGGTTAGACTTATGGGAACCCTGTAACAGTGTTAATGCTTTGCAACGCATTAAATAATATGTCTTTTTTGGGTATTATTGGCTTTGATCAGAGTTCAGCCACTGACTTCGTGGGAAACAGAGTTAAGGTGGTGTATAGTGTATGTTCAACCTTCAGTATTGAGTGTACAAATACACTTTCCCCTTGGGACCGTTACAGATGCTAGTCTTCCACATTTTTGCTCTCTTTTCTCAGTGTTTCCTTCAGTCTCCATTCTTCTGTACCCTGTGTGCAGCAATTTCAAGCACTTATCCTGTGTGGGGCTTTTATTCCACTCCCTGCCTGTTTTGTTAAATAAGATTATCAACAGACATGTTTAAAATGTCTGTCTTGAAATTTAGCAGTAATATACTGATCAGGTTAACCCTATCTAGGATGAAGAGCTTGCCATTCAGGCTTCTCGGCTGTCTGCACGCTAGAGACATAGCATTGCCCTTTGCCCGTATCTGCAAGGCTGTCTTTTTAACTGATATAGCTAGAAACGCATTCCTCTTCAAAGCTCATTTTGAATGTCATGTGAAATCACATAATTATTCCAAACTGTACAGCATCTGCTCATGAGTCAGATAGAAGAACATGACGATACAGCCCTTTATTTCTTTAACAACTTCAATGAAAGAACCTCCCCTGCAGTTAAGTATCACTTCATGAAATTAGCAGTGCTACAGATTTCATTGTTTTAGTCTGGCATAGTCGGCAGCATCTCTGCTCCAGGAAAAATCAGATAGCTTGCGTAGCGACAGCACACTTGAGGCATTTGCTTCCATTCCTCAAGGAATTGCATAGTTCTTGTGTGGAGTGGAAATCATTAAATCCCCCTCTTAATAAAAGTGAGGGACAATGTTGACACAAGAACAGATGAGTAAACACAGGCAGGGAAACAAAGTGGCTAAAACTCTGCAGAGTGAGGTTCAGAAGCAGCCGCGTAGCAGTGTGGCTAGGGGCAAAATAAACCCTCAAAAAACCTGCTTTAAGATGGGGCACAATTAGCTATGAAAAGGGCATTATATGGTGTATTTGATAGCAGAAGACTCTGCTCCAGAATACTGTGAATCACTAATACAAAAGCAGGTGGGATGTACAGATAAGGATTGTTATCTGTGGGAGACTGGGCTGGGCGGTAGAAGGCATATCCACCTGCAGTTGCTCATTCTGTAGCTTCTTATGTGGCTGCAGCATGAAGTAATCCACAGGCTTATTAACCTGGACTCTGAACAGTGGCATCTGTAAAATGAAAACATAAAGGAGCTCTAGAAGAAAATTAGTCTTTAAGTTCTGCTTTTCAGAATGAACGCTTTTGAAACAGTGCAACTCAAGTGTTATGGCTTGTGTGAGAAAAGTAATGCAACCTAAAAGTGGTCATACCAATGTAACTTATAACTACAGTTGAATACCTGAATACAGAGCACCTTTTGTACTCTTGTTGCCGTATCTGTGTGTTAAGTTATACTAATACAGTCCTGATGTGGTTTTCTTTAAAAAAAAAAAAAAGGGGGGGGGGGACCCCCACAAAACCAAACCCTTAGCTCTGATTAAAACAGTATTAAAGCTGCCAACCTTGTATGTAGGCCAGGACAAAGTATAAAATACTTGAAGGTGATGGGGGAGGTGGGCTTGGGGCGACACTTCCACCCCAGTAAAAAGTGCCATTTTAAGGTTCTGCAAGTTAACCAGAGGAAAAGCTAGGTTCATGTGCCAGTAGTGTGAGGCCGTTGATTTTGGGCAGGGAAGAGGGCTCAACTTTAATCTCAAGATGAGTCTCTGGCTTTACCGATGAGATTTATTCAGAAGGTCTCTATCCCCTCACTTGCTTTGGTCTAGTGGGTTTACAGAATAAACCCACAAACAGATAAGCAAAATTATTTGGGTTAAAATAGCTGGGGTTTGTGTGTTGTTTTGGTTTTTCTGTAAGCCCTTTACCAGTTTACCAATCCAATAGCGGTGATAATGACCATGCCATCTCAGATCAGTATTCAGTAGCATGGTTTTTATGGTGGCCAGAAGAAGAGTGGGAACAAGGGGAACACCTGTACATTGATGTTTCTCCAAGTACTTCTCAGTGTTCAGCAGCTGCAGCTCAATCACTTCTGTAGAGCAAAGTGATATCTTTGTGTGTAGTAATCTATGATAGGAGAAAAAAAAAGTGTCTTTGAGCCTATGTATAGTTTTATTATCCAGAATATTCTGTGGTAAGGTGTTGCGCAGCTGAGTGTTTCAAGTAGGTGACAAGATCCTGTAACAGGACAGCCTTATGGTATTACTTAGGGGAGGGTTGGCTGTGGAGTAAAGGTCGAGGAGAGAGAAAACAGGTATGCATTCACCTTGTTCTCAGCAGCAAAGCTGACTTACGTGGACTTGCAACTTACACTGTGTTATGGCATTATGAACAAAAAGCTTGTTCGACAGTGCTTAGCTTTGAGTGCTGAAAAACAACCGAGAAGGTAAACCAACCTTTAAAAATGTGGACAGATCAGGGAAACCAGTCCATAAAGTTGTGCTTGCAAAATTGAGGTGGCAAGCCAAGGAAGGAGCAGCAGAAATGGGAGCGATAGTTGCCTGTCGAACTTGGAGATGTCAAATGTCAGCCTGCATATACATCGCTTGAGCCAGGGTAACCATGTACACCTTGGCCCACTACAACTGTGACGTAAAATGTGATGTAAAGGTTAAGCTTCTGCATCATATTATGCTTGCAGCAGCCTCAGAGCATTTGCATGATCAAATCTAAGAGGCGGTAACTTGGAAGCTGTGGTAACTTGATCACCATTTTATGGCTCAGGCATTTAAATTATCCCACCCACTGGGTTGATGCAGTGATTTAGATGTTAGTGGAGTAAGAAATGAGCTCAGAACCTGGTCTGGCACGTGCAGATTTGCCTTTCTAAATGTGCATCTTACAAGAGTGAGCTGTTACAGTATCATTGACCATGGGAGTCCTGTACACACAGGTGGTGTCTGCAGGCATGTCCTGTGTCCAATTCTATAGCAGTAGTGAAAATGGGGATAGCAATGCCTGAAGAGTTTCTGCTGGTTTAATTCTCACTGTATTAAATCACTTTTTGTGTGGGAGGTGAGGAAAGCTAGCAGGGCTAATAAATGATGATTAAAAAAAAAAAAGAAAGATGGTATAGCATGCCTGGGTACAGTTATGTAAGAGAAGTGGAGAAGGAAATAGATCAGTGTTTCTCTGAGAACCTCATCCACAGAGCTGCTGGAGAACTGGGCTGCAGGATTGTTCTCAACACACTCTCTTCCTTTTTTCCTTTTTGGGGCCAGAGATGGATGAATTTATGGAGTGGCAAGCAGGATGCAGGCTCTGACTCCAGCCAATGGTGCGTGGTGCAGTGGTGTTTACCTAGCTTACGCAAGGCAGAGCCAGCCCCTCTTTAGTCAGAAGGCGCTACCCACAGCCTAAGTAAAAGCACACAGAGCAGAGGTACTCAGTCTGGCAGTTGCTGGGGTTTTAAAGGAGTTGGTGGATTTGGGCTGGTTTTAAACAAGATCAAAGGGGTGGGTTTTTTTTTTTCTTCTCTACTGTGTAGAAATACTGAAAGGACAAAAAGATACTGGTAAGTGCTCTGCATGCTATCGCTTTTCCCTTCTAGTGTTGTACTGTTTCAGTCTCTCTTCTAAAAGCTTCCTCAGTTGCAGTGTTTTTCAGTGAGAAGTTGAAAGATAGTTCAGTGATGTGGTAGAAAGGAAATCTGAGAACAGGCAGTGTGTCTGCGGGCTGCCCTTCCACCTAAAATAGGAAGAGACATTCAAAGTGCATAGTATGAAAAATGCTTCTAATTCGTAAGAAGTATCAGTTGCTTCTCGTTTTTAGGGTGCAGAGCAAGATGCCTTGAAACTGTCATCATTACCTAACAAAATCATACCATAAAGGGGAATTTCTCATAAAGCTGTTAAATATTTGTGTTGTCTAAACCAAAAAAAGGCTTTAAATATAATCGTAACTCATTTTTGCAAGATGATGTAGTATGCTATGTGAAAAGGCTTTAGTGTAATACAAACACCTATTTAGCGGACACTTTGGTACATGAACTGCCTCATCAGGAAGTCAGAGGCTCATAAAAAGCAAAATGGTAACATTCAGATCTGTAGAACAAGAAGTCATTGTAGTTTTCTGCAAGCACAGGGTCCTTGGCAGTGTATTCTAGTTCAGGTGCATCAGACAGTAGATCTCCTTGGGCTCAGTTATCAAAGCATAAAAAGCTCCATCTATTTGCGTAATGGCCCTTTTAAAAATAAAATGCCTCTGTTTTGGTGTAAACTCTGTATATGGAAGTTGTGCTTCTGTCACCAACTTGCAATGAAAGTTGGGACTGCTTATTTTTAAGGTAATACTGTGTAATTTGTCTGAAGGCAGTAAAGAGGATAACTTTCAAGGATCCTGACTGCAAAGTTCTCTGTATCAGAACCATACTTTCACCACATTGTACCAGTATTGTATGAAGTTTTTTGTTTTACTGCTTTTATTTTGCAAGGTACTCCCTGAAGATACAAATAGGTAGTGCTATGGCTAATGAACATCTAATGTTGTTCTGCCAGCATGCCTCTCTTATATTGTTTCATGGCTTCATTATTACAGGTTATATAAATAATCTTCATTTGATAATCTGAGTATGAAGTCAAAACTATCCTTTTTTAACAAAACATACTGAGCTTGTAGCAGCCAAAGTGCAAGTACAGCCAAAAACTCATGTAGAAAGCTGGAAATTAATCTTCTTGAGTAGCTCGTGTGAATAAGTTTCACAGGTAGCTCAGCTGATTGAGCAAGTACAACCTGTAGCATTTGGCCCTTGCGCTGCAGGGGCGGTCAACGGAGGAGCTTTGCCTTGTGCGAGGTTGTGTGCATCGTCACTGGTATATCCGAAAGCTGACGTGGAGAACATGGGTGTTAAGGGGGTGTAGACTGCATGTAAATGTAGCAGTTTAACTGGTGAAGAACTTTCTCAGCTAATTAAGGTTATACATAATATTGCAGTGACAGCTTTAAAATAGACACCTTGTGCTAAAAGACAAATGTTTTCAGCTTCCCACATGCAGTCTGAATTACATCATTCATAACCTGTAGGAGGCTATCATGGTTTCCTCAGGGGAGGATCAGCTGTTACTTTTCTTAACTGAAAAAAACGCTGGATATTTTTTTTTCCGGGGGAATATTTTCAGAATCGATTTTTTTCAGTCTGTTGGAGTGGATCATTAGGAGTTACATAAATCTTACAGGCTTAATATGCCCAGCCACATTCTCATCTTATCAACAGCAGTTCAGAATAACAGGACTGAAATTAGCAGAGGTATGATTGAAATCAGGCCCCTGTGCTTAGATGTTTTTTTCCGTCTTCTGAACAGGAATGCTATTTTTGACTACTGTCATAAAGTACAGATTTTCACATAGGTGCCTGTAATAGAAGTCTTGTTGTAAAACACTTGCCTTGTTCATTGAACAAAGATGCTTGTCCTCACAGCGCTGTTTCTGACTTTCATAAAATTGCTGAGAACTGCTCAGATTTGCTTCTGAGGCTGAAACAGAACTTGAAGTAGGACACTGGATGCCAATCTGACTAAAACTGCTGTTTCTTAGACTGGAAAGTTAGCTGTAACCTTGGTGCAAAGCAGGAGGTTTGCTCTTGTCTATCAAGTTAATGCCCCTTTGAAAGTGTCTACAGGCAATGTGCTTTTTTTGTGTGCTGTGACTCTTGCATGACTTGTTTCCAGGATGACCAGCCTACTACTGGCAGATGCCCATGGTAAAAATATGCTTTCATTCTCTTTGTGAGAATGAAAAACCCCTCTATTGAGATTTTTCAGATGATCTCAAGGCACAGCAGCAGATAGTTGTTTGCATTGTTTTATGCTTGGTATCCTGTGCAGGAGAGACCACTCGCTTGTTTCAGAGCTTGGCCTTGTTGTCTTATTTTCAATGCTTTCATATCATAAGACACTCTTGTGTGTATAGTGGATGGCTAAGCTTATTCAGAGGTTATAAAAGAAAAGGTGAACAGTGTAGACTACGAAAAGAATAAGCCATACAAAAGCAAAAGGCTGGACTGACTTTTCACACTACCAAGGCTTACTCTTTTTTTTTCTTTGTGCTGAAAAACTCCATTTTCTAGAAAGGAGACAATTATCCTTCCTTAGGTGAAGTAGTGGTACTGATCTAAAGTGACAATGCAATTTGCATACATAACAGCTGCATCACAATACCTTTCCTATGCATCTGTAGTGAAGACAGAATATGGGTAATCTTGAAAATGGAATATAAAACCTGCTGAACTTAAAGTTTCAGGTGTGTGTGTGAAGGAAACATGAGCTTGTTTTTAACTGGAGACTGGGAGAAGTATGAAAACTATGGTTGATAAACATATGCTCTTCTGCATGTTCTTTAACCCAGGTGATCGCTTCAGTAAAAACTATTTTAATAAAAGCTTCCAAAAGGATTGCTAGGAAAAACAGTTAAAGGAGAATAACTTTCCAGTGGTGATTTAACAGTCACGTAGAAGAAAGTGATTTCTCAATCTTTGTCTCAGCTTTCAGAAACATAGTGATGCAAGGACCTGATTCCTTGTTGCTCACACCTGTGGAGATCAGCAGTAACATTACTGATATTGTTTGTGAAAGCTGCCAACCTGGACTTGATGGGGACTTGTAATCAAACAAGAAGTTGGTCTCCTGGGAATTACTTTGGTTTTGGGGGTTTTTTGTTGGTTTTTTTTTTTACTTCTCTTGTCACTTACTGCCTCTTCCTTCTTCCATGCTTGCAAATATCTTCATCTTGAGAGACTAGTATTCTGCATGGATCCTTTGTGTCTCACAGTGACTGTAACTTTGATATTCTGGTCCTTTGAATCTGGAAGTCAAGATTTGCCTTTGGAGAGATGAGACGTAACCATAGAAGAGAATATGCAGCACTGAAATACTGTGCGTGCGTTCAGAGGAGTTTGATTTCTGATCTTGCAGTCGCAAGATTGCCCAGTGGAAATTGGAGTGCTAAAGAACTTAAATGTGTAAATGGATGTTGGCAAACTTGGGTCCTACTTGTGTTTTGTCAGGTAACTGCACTGTTCAATGTGAATTCTTTGTTTGAAGAGCAGTATGGGATTTTAAATCCAAATAAAGCTATAGACTGTAATGTGTAAATCTCACAGGGTAGAGTAAGGGTAAATCAGGAGTGTAAGGATAAAATTTTGTTTCATTGGTAATGGAGTTGCTCATAATTTATGTCGAACTGATCAAAAGTGTAGCTAAGGTGCATGTTTCAGTTGCTTGATGAAATTGTGTTGGGCTTCCTAAAATTAATTGCATTCCTAGAATAATTTAGGTTGGGAGGTTGTCTGGTCCAGTCCCCCTGCTCAAAGTGGGACTGGACTGCCTTAGATCAGGTTGTTCAGGGCCACATGCAGCTGAGGTTTGAGTATCTACAAGATTGGAGATCCCACAACCTCTCTGAATTGTTTTTTCCCCCAATAGCTAATCAGGATTTTCTGTGTTGCAGCTTGTCTGTTGCTTCTTGTCCTGTCACTGCATACTTGTCAGAAGGACTGGATTATATTTTGTCCGTATCCTACCTGATTTAACATGGAATTGCTGAGGGAAGAGCTGGATATGAGAATTGCAAGGATAGTGAATGGAGAGCTACAAATAGCAAATTGTATAAAAATAAAAACATCAGTAGACGAGCTGTCTTATGCTTTATTTCTAAAAGCCAAAAAGAATCCAAACCTTAGAATATGTAGATATAGACTATAAAGATGATGATAATATAAAAATGGGGAAAAAAATCCAATTTTTGCATCTGAATCAGCATTTTTTATTTTAATATACTCATTGACAGAGGACTTCTTTTTATACTGTGAAAGTGGGGGGTTTTATGCAGTATTTTAGAAAAGGGCTAGTCTGGCACTAGCTACAGTTGCTACCAGTCTATAATGCTGGGTCTGTGTTTAGAAAATCATGGTAATTTATTACAAAGAGACTTTTATTCTAGTATTTTTAGCTCACAGCCGAGTGTTTAATGAATCTCTGCTTGGGCTCATTGAATTTATGTTCTCCCCTCCCCCTACCCCATTTTAACCATTAAGATACTACTATTCTTGCTGCAATTCCAAAAGCTGTACTTGGTCTACTAAATAGTGAACTTATTCACAAGGTGCTATGACTTAGCACAAACAAGATCTGAAGACTTTCTGTAGAAGCCACCAAAAACTAGTTGTGTATGAGTCTCATGATGAGAAAAGGCAACTGACTGATTGAGGGTGGCTGGTAAGCTAAAGCTGATAGTTCAAAACCAACCAAAATTCATTATACCTCTATGTCCCCCACTGAAAATGGCACGTTCAGTGAAAGTGGGCAGACTCTTAAATTCTTCATCTACTCTGAAGCATGGTTTGTGAGGTCTTCTGGAGAATAGTCTGCCTCTAGATTCAGAGACTAGTGTTTGAATGTGACAGGAAAAAGTATAATGATATGGCTTTTCCTTCTACTTGAATGTAATCAGAAATCTGTGGCTTCCTTTCTGCCATAGCAATCTTTGCCTTCTGTGACTTGAGTGAGTATTGAAGAACAAGAAGGCTTGTAAGGAACTGGATTTCTATTCTTAAAACAAATTTTAGATACTTTTTCAGTTTAGATGTCATCTCTTTCCAATCCCTCAAAACAGTTGCATGTGACAGCATTGTGCAAGTTACCTTCATTGAGCTTTCTCCTGTCTCCAGAGGCACCAGTGTTAAGAATAAAAAGGTTATTAATTGTTCATGACTTCTTCCTGTTCCAGTTTCCTATTTTTGAGACTGAAAGATGCTAACTGGTACCCATTGTGGTTTTGTGCTAACTGCAAACAGTTGTGCTCACCTTTCACCCAACCAAGTAATGCCTTTTCAAAATAGTTTTTTCTGTGTGCAAGTTGCTTTACTTGGAAAATCTTTTCAATTCTATAATACAGGACTGTGCACAGGTAGTGTTTTTCAGGCTTTCGTCTCTTCTCTGCAGCAGAAGTAGAGATCTTGACGTGAAAATTTTGCTGCTGCCAGTTCTATGATTTTTTGGAAGAATTGGATGGGGTAGGATCTTGTAGTTAACACCTTATTCCTCATCAGTGTTGAATGTTCTTGGAGGAGTTTAGAACAGTCTGTTGTTCAGAGCCTACTCTGATGAAGCCCACTCCACTGGTGTTTGGAAATGCTACTGCAAAAAGCAGCAAAAACCTAACTTGAGCATATTTTGTTCAAGCAGTCAGTTCCTTAGCTGTATACTGGCACTTCAGGGCGAAGTTGTCTTTTTAACATATTTAATTAGCCTTTCTTAACACTTTCAAGAAGTGTTCTGTAGTATTCTAGGAATAAAAACTGGTCAGGTTATACTACAGGAGAAGGCCCATTATATAAATTAGCACATCCTTCCTCTCAAGACCATTCCCTCCCTTAAGTGCTTTATCCAGGTTTAAATGATCTGTAAGCCTGCTCTGTTTTAGGAGTGGAGACGTTATCCCATGGCCTATTAGATCGTCTGCAGTGGGACAACACTTGAGTTTTATTTGCATATGTCAGATTTCACTTAGGCTAGTCTTTGGGACCTCATTGGAAGAATATAAGTAATCTTTGTTATTTCTGGGAACGAAATGAGTCTTCCTTTTGGGTACAGTGTATCAAGCAGATCATACTGGGTGAGAAGTATTGTGTATGTTGCACTGATTTTTTTTTTTTGGGGGGGGCACTTAATTTTGTATGTGCTTGAGTTGAAGTTAACTGGGTTGTATTAGTAGTTGTGAGTGGTTTGTGCAGCTCATACAGGTTCTGAGATGTATTTAAAAAAAATCAAGTTCAAACATTCAAGCTATGCCTTTGAAAATATACAAGCAAGCTGTTTTACTAATGATAGCTCTAGATTTCTAACTTTTGAACCTTCCTTAAGTCAAATAAGAAGTGGGTTTCCACCATATGTGCTGGTCCCAAAATAAACTTGACTGTATTTCTTTAGATGTGGAACAAAAAATGTATTAAGGGGGAGCTGCATGTTAGATGTTGGACACTTGTCCTTATACTAAGACTTTCTATTAATTTCTTGCATTGCTGAAGTCTGTCACTTGGAACCGTTGGTCCCTTTTATGGTTTCTGCTCAGTTATGTCTTAAAAGGAGGTTACTGACCACCTGTTCAGGTAACTCTAAAAGAGTATCCTTTAACTGTTCATGTGTAATTACTTTTAATGAGACTCAGAAGCTGACTCTGTTACTGGGAGATGTATTTTTTTAGCTTTCCATGGAATTGTTTACTTGGGTGAACAGAGAAGTTACATCAAGCCTTTTATTGTACTAATGGCAAAAGTTAAAGTTATTTTTAATGTTTGCCTTCTTCCCACCTTCTCTAAGTGAATGGATTAGCTCTTTATCAAACACTGTAGCATTGGGTGGATACTATTCAAATCTTTTTTTACCCTGTCATGCTATTTCCTAATGGGCCGTGCTGTAGATTTCATAGCTGTATTTCTTCCAAGTTGTTAAATATCAATTCAAAGGACGGCCATTATGTATTCTAGCAAAGAAATGTGAAGCATTGTATGTGAAATGCAGTGGCCAGGATGAAATTAGTTGTATGTACAGAAGACTGAATTGCAGGGGAGGCGCTGCTGAGGAGATCAATATTCAAGTAGAAAATAGGTTAATCAATTGGGGAGGAGATTAAAATATGAGGAGCTGTTTTTAGACGGCAATATATAAGCAACTATAATGCAAGAAGATTTTAAAATAAAGCAAAACAAGAAATGCTGGAGTTGATAGTAAAAATACTTTATAGAAAATGTATTTATATCCTTTTATATACAGATAAATACTTAAGATTTATACTCACTTCTTGAGTAGAAATACTTCAGAAAAGAGATGTGGCTAGAGAACCAAGCGCTATTAAACACTAAGAGCTAGATAGTTTAGTATTAATGTCAGTAAACCACCCCTGCGGTGTCTTCAAAGGCATGTGGTTTCAGAGAATTGCTGGTGTGGTGCTCCAAGGTGGGGTTGTGATGCCAGGAGGCAAGGAAGACCCCAGATGGCCATAGCAAACATGAAAATTGTGAACACGGTTAATCTTGTGGGGTTCCATTTATCAAATGGGACAATCTCCACATTGATGTGTTATGACTATTGCCATGATAGGAGTTTAAGGTCACATTTTCATATAAGTTTGCTTTAAATTCTTCAGTTTAGAATTTTAAAGGCAAAACCTGTGGTCCTACCTACAACAGTAAGTACCTTCACTATCCCAGTTAAGTTACTGCTACACATGGGTCAGCAATCTAGAAATGCTTTGGAACAAACTGTACTGCTTTGCTTGCTCCTGTGCTGCTGTTGCTATTCCTGTGTGACACATGGGGGCTGTTGAATCAGTATAAGGTACTTTCTGCACCAGCTAAATGATGGATAGCCTAAAGCTTGAATCAGGATAGCTGCCTAGTGAAAATACACACTGCTTCCTATGCAACAAAAATGTATTGGTGTGACTGTCATGTAGACAGGACACAGATGTTTCACAGTAGTGTTGGGCAGATCAGGTTTATTAACTGTGCTCACACATCTAGCAGTGGGTCAGGATACTGCTGTGCTAATGTTAAATGTGTGCTAGCCACAAAGACAGTCTTCAGTTAACTTCTTATTTCAAGCACTATGAAATCCACAGTACCCAGACTTGAGAGCAAAGGAGAAGAGATTTGGAAAATAATGAGAAATGAAAGGAAAAAGAAGGGTTTCAATTTAGCCTCCTGGTTGTGTTCTGCAGACATCACAGCAAAAGTTTGTCGGACAGTAAGAAGTCTTTGCATGTATTTGTGTGAAGCCCTCCCACACATGTGGGATAGCATGTAAGAAAGCATGAAGGAGCATACTGGATTTTCAGAGAGCACTGTGAGCTGATTGCAGGTGGGGATCAACATATCCATGCTGAATAAAAAATTGGTAGATTGAGAAGAGATGTTGAAGGCCAGGCTTCTCCATGAAGGAGCAAAGAGGACTGGGAGAGGGTAGAGGTCAGGTCAGTAAAGGGATCTTTTGCATCAGCCTGTGAATGAATGTGAGCAGGGTGACAAGCACTGCCACATCCTTTTCTCTGTTGTTAGGACATAAGATGGGGGCTGGATAAAATCTGCATGATGGTGTCTTTTCTGCTAGTATCTGTGATCTAGTTGAGGTAGAAGAAAATGGAGATACAGCACTGTAGTCATGATTGAAGTTGATGATGGGATTCAAGAAATGTTACGTGGGCCAAAATGTGTATTTGTGCAGAAGGCAGAATGTTAACCATCAGTACTAAAAAAGCTTAATAGCTTTTTGAGTTGGTATGAAAACTTACCTGGAGGGACCAAGGGAATGTTCTGATTTCTGTTAAAGAAAGTCTCAAACAGGCTAGCATCAGCTTTATTCTTTATTGACCCAGTACTCTGTTGGGTAGGCTTTCTCTATAGGAAGGTCAGAGATAGGTGTTGGGTAGGTCAGAGGAGTCTGGAAATGTTACTAATGAGAAGCTGTAAAAAATGCTAGGGTGAACTGTTCCTCAAAGCAGAAATATAACAAAAAAAATTGCACTTCAAAAGACTCATTAAGAATTATGTGAAATTGCCTCAGGAAATCTCCTTCAAATAGCTGTTTGTATCACTTCTGTCTGTGGTTAAACATGAAAGATCACATTGCACACCCCAGACTTATATGGCAGACTTGATATCAAATTGTCATACAATTTCCTTCCATCTACAAATCCAGAAGTTTCTTGGAAAGCTCTGAACCAGATGCTTTCATTGAAAATTTCTACTTCTCTACCTAATGACTGGTCTTGCTTTGTTGTTGGTTTTTTTTTCCTTTAAATTTAATCCCTATCCGTCTCTACTTCTTGATAGTTGAACCAAACATACTAAATGAAGCTATATACAGTTTATACTAAAAACTAGCATGAAGGAAAACAACTGTGGATGTTTTATCAAGGCCATACTGGAATTTTTTAAATGCACTTTTGGGTTTTTTGTGATCTGGTAGTTCTTCCAGGCAACTCAGCCTTAGTTGATTTTATATGTATGTTTTTAAATTATTTCAGGCAAAACCAAAATGTGGAAAACACAAAACATTGTACCTACCATATCAGAAAGGTGTGCTGGTTTGTGTAATTGATGGATTTGAGTCTTTTCTCTTACACTTATTTTCATCTTTGTTGTTACAGGAAATAATGAAAAAAGTGTGCCACAAATCTTGATCAGAGACCTGAAATTTGAGAAGAAGTCATTAGCTAAGCTCATGTTTTCTCCTGATCAAGAAAATCATCCATCAAAAGCACCAGTAAAATATGGTGAATTGATTGTATTAGGGTAAGTGTTTTGTGTTTTGGTTGGAAGTGAGAATGAAGGTAGAATTTCAGGGTGCACTTAAAGCAGATAAAATGCAGGTTGCCATGAGATGGTCCCACAACCTACCACTTGAACTCCCTCTTTCGCAGTGTATCTAGTGAGTGTGCAACTGAATAGTAAGCTGATCAGCTTTTCTTTGGTAGCTGATCTCATGTAAGGGAGGGAGTAGAGGGAGGGCTGCCTTTTTCAGTGACAACCAGATGTTATTTGTAATGGGATATATTGGAAAATTGCACTGCAGTATGTATACCTTTTTGTGACAGCATGAGCACGGAGGTAGGACTCTAAACACTTGAGTAGATGTGTTCTTCCCAGGTAAGCATTTCATGACAAAGGCAGCCAATTTGTGAAGGGTTTCCCAGTTGGTTCCAGGTTGGGCTAAGACAGACGACTAACGTGATGATGCGGAAGGAGAGGTTCCCTAGGACTTGAAATAAAATAAAAGGAGTTTTATAAGAACGTAGTAGCTGTCTATAATATCCAAGTGCAAACAGAAGATTTTAATAAAGCAAGTTTGCCAACTGGCCTGTTTATGTTTAGACATGTTCAAAGTGAGAGTCTGAGGGTTTTCTGATGGGTAAAATTGGAGTCTTGGAGGACAGCGTATCTATTTCTTACAGGGTTTTATTTCAATCAAAATTCTCTAAAATACTAGCTCTCCACCAGGGTTGGTGACTGCTTAGAATCTTTCATTTACAATGTGAACACATCATTTAGAGATAAATCTACAGGTAGGCATATAACCTTACTTGTTTTCATGTTTGGGACCCAAGTCTTTTTTGCTTGTTGGTAGTAGCTTTGAGATTATTCTGGGTAGCATTCCTTGCCCTACAAGCTTTGTGTGTTTAATGCTGTAATTCTGTGGGCATGTTTCAATATTGTGTGTATCAATTCTCAGATTTAAACGTGAGTAATTGGAAATCTGTAATTATTAATACCACACTAATTAAGACGACTTTGTGCTTAGAATGAAAGTTCTTGTGGGTCTGTATCTCATGAGAAGCTAACTAATACAGGAAGATGGACTTTGTTCTTTTTCTGTGCTTTTTGATAGGTACAATGGGTCTCTCCCAAATGGAGATAGAGGAAGAAGAAAAAGTAGGTTTGCTTTATTTAAAAGGCCCAAGGCAAATGGGGTGAAACCTAGCACTGTGCATATTGCCTGTACCCCTCAAGCAGCAAAGGTAAGCTCTATAGGAGATATGTGAAAAGAACATTTATTTTTGCTAATTCTTTATGGTCTTCAAGTAAGTGCTATTTAGAAGCACTTTTAGAAGAGTGTTCAGTTCCTAGTAGGTAGTTGCAGAATGAAAATCTAGACTAACAAACTGAAACCTAGATTACTTTGCTACAACTTCTGCAACCTGTGCTGAGTTTCTCCATTTTACCCTTTTTACTATGACTACTTGTTATGTTTGTTTGTCTATGTATCTTGTTAATCATCGTTAACTTTAGTATGAACTTGGATCCCGTTTTTAGAATGAAGTCCCTAAGTTTTTGTCCTCACTTTGCTGTTGGAGAAGTTCAGGCTGAGAAGGCCATGAAGGTGTTACATTCAGTTTCAGCCTTTGCACTCAGTTGTTTTTGTTCTGTGTTATGGCCAGTGTTGCTTTAACATGAAGCATGACTAATAATATGTCTTGGTTATGTGTATTTTGTTGCAGCGTGTGGTAAAGAGACCAGTTTGGTCTGTTGCTGAATCAATCCTACAGCTTTTTTTAATAGCCAGGACTGGTTTTTGTGAAGTTTAACTACAGGTGTGTCACTAAGAACCATCTGCCTTAATGCATTAATTGAGCAGAACAAGAGCCTGGTTATATATATTGTCTGCTTGCTGCTGTATTCAGTAGAGTTATTGTTCACTGTTTCAATAATACTTGGCACTTTTTCCTTAGGCAATAAGTAATAAAGACCAACACAGCATATCTTACACTTTGTCTCGGGCCCAGACAGTAGTTGTTGAATATACACATGACAGCAACACAGATATGTTCCAGGTATGTGAACTAAATATGATATGTAAATGTATTCTCGCTTTTGGTAGTTTCTAATGAGACATCCTCTCAAGAGGCTTTTTCCCTTGGACCCAAAAGTTTGCATGTGTCACCTTCGACACTTTATTATTCAGAGGTGTTTAGTTCTGTTCATTCCCAAGGCCATCACATGAACAAGGCTGTATATCTGTGCACCTCTTTTAGGCTTGGTCAGAGGTGAAAGTTGTTGGGGGTTTTTTTGTGACTAATGCACAGCATTATGGTTTTGCCTTTGATTGCTGGTCTGCAAGTCATGTAAGCTGTCTCCTAGTCCCCTCCTTGCAAAATGAAGAATAAAGTTTTTTGAAGCACTTGGAATTTTGCTTCTAGCATTTACAAAGGGATTTGGGATTAGCCAGTTGGAGATGGGGTAGAAGAAATACAAAGTGAAAATACAGGAAAGCTTTTGACACAACTAATATGAAAAATACCCCTAACTCCTTTAAGCAAACCCAGAAATAAGTCTAAAGCACTGGACAGTGTGGAGAGAGGAGGCCCAATGCTCATGTGCTGGCAGTTCAGAGCAACTTTGCTGCAGTTCCTGTATGTATGAGAAGGAACCACAAACACATTTGCAGCTGCGGTGTGTGCTCATATCTTATAATTATTTCCTGTTTTTCTCAAAAGGAAGGGTTTTGTTTTGGGGGGGTTTTGTGTGCTTTGTTCCTTCTGATTCCTGGACTGATCTTGTGTTGATTGGTTTTTTTGTTGTCGCTAATTTATGGCAAGGAGTTTTGCTGTCACAGCATTTAGCTGTGACGCCATTGCAGGATCTAAGGAGGTGGGAGGTGTTAGTAAGTGGTGGAGGATGCTGCTATGCAACTGCAAATACCTACAACAGAGCAAAAGGGCTGTAATGAACTAACTGCAGCATAAGCTATTGTTTGTGTAAGTGTTCTCTCTTTAGGCATGCTGTAGCATGTATGCTGCTCTAAAATTGCCAGTGGCATTCCCTGTGTACTGATGGGTTATCCTGCCTAAGAAGCAATAGAAAAATACATTCTGACAAAGCAGTTTCAGTCTCATGAAAGCTCTTCAGCCTTCACCAAAAAGCACCTCAGGCTTTTGGGTCTTCTGCCCAGCAGTTAATCAGTCTTAATATAACCAGCTATTTTATAAGAGGCTGAGAGCTCTGCAAGTGAGTGAAAGGTAATAGTGTGTAAGTGGGCTTTAAACCTGGTTACATGGATGTTTGGGAGAGGGATATAACTTCTCTTCATACTTCATAAGGAAAAGGACAAGATGAGTTGACTGGAAAAGCAGTGAAACCCATGCAGTTCTATCAAACCCGATACAGTTGTGTGGGACTGCAAAAGTCATTCTTCTATGCAACCAGAAAAGAAGGCACAGCTACTAGAAAAATCTGAATGTAGTCAGATGTTGCATTCTTGTTGTGTTCTTTGCATATTAACGTAACCCCTCCCTGCCACAAACATCTTGTACCTGGTCTTTCCTGACAGATTTGCTGCTTCCTAGTGCCCCACCAGAGCTGGAGAGTCAGTTCGCATCATCTAATTTTCCTACATCTACACCTCCACCTAGCCTAGCATTGCTCAGAACATTCTGAGTGAATATGCAAAGTGACGGAGTATTACTTTTCTTCCATCTAACTGCTGTTTCCTAGCTGTTGTGGTGCTGCTGCAGCTGGTCCAGCTGACTTGAGTGTAACCTTTCTGATGAGAAGGCCTTCAATGGGAAATCATCTCAGAATTGACTTAATTACATCATTTTATTTCCCCTTCCTTCAGTTGGCTGTACTCAGCCTTCAGAATAACTTTGGTCACATGGAGGTGGAATAACTCATCAAATCAGATTAGGCTTTAGAAACCTAAATTTAGATTGGTGGAGGGGAGTACTTCAAACTGGAATGTCATGATTTTTTCTTGATCACTTTTAAATGGTTTGAGTTTGAATATTCCTGGACCCAAAGGCAAATTTCTAAACAGGTGGGGTTTTTTTTGCTCCCTTTCCAGATTGGTCGGTCAACAGAGAGTCCTATAGACTTTGTCGTGACAGATACAGTTCCTGGAAGTCAGAGTAATTCAGATACACAGTCTGTGCAGAGCACTATATCAAGATTTGCCTGCAGAATCATATGTGAACGTAACCCTCCTTTTACAGCAAGAATATATGCTGCAGGATTTGACTCCTCAAAAAACATTTTTCTTGGGGTAAGGTAACTCCTTTTTTCCTCCAAGTTCAGTGCAGGCCTGTTTTTAAACTAACTCATAGCTCCACTTCAGCCAAATTAAAAGTTTCCATTGATGTAATTTCTCTTAGGAGAAAGCTGCGAAGTGGAAGACATCAGATGGGCAAATGGATGGACTAACCACAAATGGAGTTCTTGTTATGCATCCTCGTAATGGATTTACAGAAGACTCCAAGCCAGGGGTGTGGCGAGAGATATCTGTATGTGGGAATGTGTTCAGCCTCCGTGAAACCAGATCAGCTCAGCAGAGGGGAAAAATGGTAAAAGTAGTGACCGATGTTTTATGCAACCTGTTTAAAATGGGTACAACTATAAGTGGTAAAACTTGAGCACAAACAGAGGCTGGAATCTGCTTCATTCAGTGTAGATGTCACAACTGTAATCAGTTACACTGACTTTTTATATGTCTGTCTTCGTACATGAAGGTGTCTTGGCTCAACCTGAATAACTGACAGAGTTTATCTGCAAAATAGTACTTAGTTGCAGATCTAGACTGCTCTCCTAAATTGAGTTGCCAGTCTACTATGCTCTTCTGCAAACTGTCATAGTCACGCACACATTCTAAAGTATTTTTCTGATTCTCCCTCTTGAGTTTACACTTCTAAGGTTTTCCCAATTTTCCTTTTTTATAGAATAATAAAGAATAATTATAGTTTTATTGACACATGCCTATATACCTGGATATCCCTTTCCACCTTGGCATTCTGAGTTTTCCTCTTGTTTCCAAAGCATCGGTGACATTTCCAGGAGATGATTGGGTTTGGTATGACTTGGAATCTCTTAAGTGTTCATATAGCATTTCTTTTTGTTATTTAAGTGATACATTTAGCTAGGAATGCTGACAGCTGAGTTTTTCTGGAGGAGAGGAAAGCCATGTGTAAAGGTGTGTTTGAAGAAAACAGGCTAAAATGTGACAGAGGACTAAACAAGACTTGTCAGGAAGTTTTTGGGGGTTTTTGTTTTGGTTTTGTTTTTTTAAAAAAGAGGGGAGGGAGAAGCTGAAACTGGGCTCTCTATAGGTATCATGTGTAGGACAGTCAAGGAGCTGCTTGAAACTTTTTGCCTGGATCTTCCAGGCAGATTTGTATTATGAAAGTGCATTATGTTACTCTTCAGGTAACCTTAGGTGACACCTCTCTTTCACTTTGTCCATCACAAGGTTGAGAACGAAACAAACCAACTCCAGGATGGCTCTCTAATTGACCTGTGTGGAGCAACACTGCTGTGGCGCACTGCAGAAGGGCTTTCACGCACTCCTACTGTCAAGCACCTGGAGGCACTAAGACAGGAAATAAATGCAGCAAGGCCTCAGTGTCCTGTGGGGTTTAACACCTTGGCATTTCCCAGCATGAAGAGAAAAGATGTTGTAGATGAAAAGCAGCCGTGGGTGTACCTGAACTGTGGCCATGTCCATGGCTATCACAACTGGGGAAACAAAGAGGAGAGAGACGGCAAGGATCGCGAGTGTCCCATGTGCCGCTCTGTTGGCCCCTATGTGCCTCTGTGGCTTGGATGTGAAGCGGGATTTTATGTGGATGCAGGACCTCCAACACATGCATTCAGCCCATGTGGACACGTGTGCTCAGAAAAGACAACTGCATATTGGTCCCAAATTCCTCTTCCTCATGGTACTCATACTTTTCACGCAGCCTGTCCGTTCTGTGCGCATCAGCTGGCTGGTGAGCAAGGTTACATCAGACTCATTTTCCAAGGACCTCTTGACTAACCTATGTGTTGCTGAGGACTGCAGTAAACTGATAAGCTAAGCGATTCTGATTTTTAAACCGACTGTTTTTCGTATTCTCTGGGCTTTGCTGGTTTGCATTAAGATGAAGATTTTTTTCTTTTTTTGTTACAACAGCTAAATCCCTCTCTATTGAGAAAAGTCTGGGAATGGAAGAAACGGGGGGAGAAGGGGGAGAACTCCTGCTTTCTTTAGTTAATAACTACTTCTGAAGAGGTGAAGGAAGTGTTGTAGAGTGAACTTCGATGCCTTCTGTTTAATGGCTTTGAATCACATGCCCACAGTGTTTGAAAGTTGTTTCCTTCTTTTTGTATATGGAGGGTAAATAGTTCAAAGAACATTAGTTTACAGCTTGGATGCAAACATTGTAAAATACAAACGTGTATATTAACTCTTTTCTATTTATCTTTATTATTGAAAATACATAGAATCTTTAGAGAGTAGCATGGTCGTAGTGTGTTACATCCAGCAATTGGATGTGTAGAGTAGTTCTGGATGGAGAAGAACCTGAGATGGAAATGGTAGAAAAATCTTTTTTAATCTAAAGTACTGAGTTCTTAGAATAGTTAAAACGCTTTTTAAACAAAGCTAATGCAAATTATGAGGGCATAAAGGTATGTTTTAACCATGTTGAAAGGTAGGTAAGAAGGACTTCTTAAAATGTCTTTTTGGTAGGACTGTACTTAAGGTCTGGTTATGAGGAGAATATTTACCAGACTCTTTGAATATGCAACTTAGTCTAGATTAAGGATTTTTTCTCCCTTCATGCTAACACATCTCTTTATTTAGCATTAGTGATATTTGTGAGGGTTTTTCCAATCTTGAACATTAACAAACCTGAAAGACGAGGCTCATTTTGTTCTGTGCTGTTTGGGGCGGGGCTGAGGGGAGAGGTGGATGTGCCCTTGCACTTGTGTGGGGAGCAGGGAGCAATTTGTGAGTTGGCCACAGTCCCAACTTGTGACACACTTGTCAGTCAGATGTTCTGCCTTTCTTCTGGCCCATTGCAAACTGGCGTGTGGGAGCCACGGGCTTCACATGCTTGCCTCTACCCTGCTGCAAGGTGCAAATACTCATCGAGGCTGCACACGGAACAAAGTTGAAGCCTGGTACCCAAGGGATGCGTGCCCACATCCTAGCATCCTCATGCAACTTGTCACAATTGGCAATCTGTTAGGGGAGTGCTTGAGCCGGGACTGGACTGGGCTCCTAGACCTCAGTGTGGGATGCTTGTGTAAAGTCTGCTCACGCTGCGGTGGGCTCTAGTTAGTAGTGTCTCTCTGCTCTCCCCTCCCTACCCTTCTTTTCCCTCTGTATCCACCAGAAAAGGCCAGTGCACTACATCCAGCTTTGCTGCTAACCCACTGTGCTTCATGGCAAATACACAACCTGACCTTTTTAGGATTCAGTTGAGCTTTTTTTTGGCCATCTTCATACTTTTTTTTTTCCTCAAAATACGTACTGCATAATTGACAGTAGCAAATTTCTGTACTTTATAGCATAGCTTTAATTTTTCCTTTTGAACCTGTTCTAAAATTTTCTTGGTTAAAGAGAGACCTATGTTGCTTCGATGTCATGAATTATTTACTTTGTCAATTGTTTATCCATTTTTAAAAAGAAATTATATATATTGTTTGGTTCACTCAGGAAATGCATGTGTCAGGAAACCTGTATTATAAGTTCATTTAGCTGTCATGTACAAGTAACTGCTGTTACTCCCTTTCCATAGAAATATAACTGATTTTGACATTTTCCAGATTATATGCATTAAGTAATGAAACTTATGCAGCAAGAAATCCCTGTATTGTAGTTGTTCTAATCATTTTATTCAAACTATAGTATACTGTAGTTTAATTTTTATTTGCAAATTAATTTATTCAAACTATGTGAGTAAACACTTTTCAAAAATAGAAATTCTGGGATTGTCTGTTGCTTTGTTTCCGAGATGAGAAAGGTGGCTGGAGGTGGCCCTTCTGCTGTCACCCAAGGTGTCTGTTCTGCATGTGTGAATTAAGATCATAAAAACGAAGCAACTGTAAATAAGAGTTTGCATGTTATCCTGGTCATGGATTTGAATGGCTCCTTTCAGATACGACCTCTCAATGTGTTTTATATTTAACGTTACGTTAACAAAGCCAAGATTGTTGTTCAAAAGACACAGTTAAATCATCTTTTCCCTGAGTAAGTTCAAATAATGAAATGTAAGCAAAAACTTTAACTAGATGGCTGGGCTCTTCTAAAATGTCAAGAGCTCTTGATTCCATCTTCCACAAAATCACATTGATGCTTCTTCTCTGGTCCTGATCTTGTTGATTATGGGGATATGAAAAATCAGAAAAGGACATGATGAAAGCTGCAAAGCAGTATGAGTAATAAAAAGATGAACTGTGAAAACAGATTGAGAACTGGATGGTAGGAGACATACAGAAAGTGGTGTACTTGTCCTGTGTTGGAGGCACAGCTGGATGCCGGTATGGAGCCAATAGTGCAGTTGGGTACATGCACATCTGACTGTAGAGGGGAAGAAGAGAGGTTCATGCCCAACACAACCATCGTTAAGCCTCTACCATGTTAAGATGGTATGTTATGCATTCATTATCCTTCTTTGTCCTGCCCCCCTCCTCCAAAAAAAACCCAAACACCACAGAAGATGGTGTAGTCATAGCAGAACTGGCTGTTTCTCTGGGTAGGGTTATGCTAAGATAACCCTTCAGAGTCTGCCCCACACTTTCTGTCTGTTGTATACTTTTCTTGACCCAAGCTGGGCTTGTTAATCCCATTTTTAAAAGGGCAGAACATGGGCATTCAAATGCCTGAGACACAGAAATCCCACTGTCAAAAGCAGGATAGCAGTGATTGAGTAGTTTGAGAAACAATTTCCATACAACATGCAAGCTAACTAAAAGCAGTAGCTTTGACTGTGGTTTCTTATTTGAGTTCCTTCTGGGCTTCTGTTCTTTAATAAACAATTTAAATAGAAGGTCTCGTACTCTGTAAACTGTAAAATGAATGTCACATTAAAAGTGTAATGATCCCTTTGATTCAACCAGCTGACTGAAGCACTCTGAAATTTAAAGGCTTTTGCTTCTGAACAAATTTGGGAGCTGGGAGAAGTGCAAGAGGTTGCACTGTGCTGGCTTTGAGATGATTACAGCTCTACTTGGGTGCAGCCTAAATCAGCCCCTTTTACCTGCAAAAACCAGCCCCAAATGAGATCTGTGGCCTTACCCTGCTTTCAAAGGTTGGTTTGAATGGAAAGAGGCATTGATGATGCAATGAGCAGATGGGACAGGACTATTCCCTGTGAGATCACCATAGGTATATGGAACTGATGAGGGAATGCATGTGGAAATGAGGTAAGTGTAGGCCCTTTTCTAGCATTAAAGTTTTGTGAAGATCTGCAGAAGTGCATCTGGAAATCAGCAGCTAGCTTTCTGCTGTTGGTTTGTGCATGGCTGCTCTGTTCTGTGTGGTTCTTTGTGATGTGTAATGCAGGTGATTTAATGAGCTAATTTGATTTTCAGCTGTAGGAAATTGCATGGATTTAACACTGGTAGAAGGCAGCAGCTTGGCATAGCAGCTGGCTAATGAAGCCTTCCCCCCCCCCAAAAGCAGAAGTGGGGCAGCTTAGTGTGTTGATTCACAGCAGGGCAGGAGCATGTTGATGGGGAGGTTGCTGGGGGCTTTCCCTGGGAAGGTGGTGGGTAGCCCAGCACTGACAGAGCACCCTATTCCTGTTCCCTTCACTGACTGAGCCATTGGGTTCAAGCAATACCATGAGCATGTGGTGTGGCTCTGAGATGTGTGGTGTAGGCTGGGGATGAGGCTTTCTAATCCCATCTGTGCCAGGCTTGTTACACCTGCAAGAATGAGGCTGGCATCTGGAAAGTTTTGATGACATCATGAAGTCACCCGAGCAGTCCTGTGTTTTGAAGGTGCTCTGCAAATCCCATAATGACCCTGCCTGTGGCATGCTTGATCTCTTTCTGAAGAGACAGTTTCCAGGCCTGATTCTAAAAATACATTTCCAGTTTCGCAATACAAATCTATCACAATGACTACAGTTACCTACGTGCACACTGTCTTTCAGCCTGGGTTAGGCCTGGTTGCTGTTGAATTAGACCAGGTTTCCTGGTCCTCATCTTGGCTTGTATGATCCCTGCTTCCTTTTCTGTAAAAACACAGACAAAGCTTGTCTGTTTTTAATTTTAGCACTCGACTTTAACATAAGGGTTGTGATCATCCTGGAGATGCAGCTTCTAAGGCTCCTTCGTGGCCATAGGAGATCACTTGTACACATGCTGTTGTGCATGCTCTGAAAAAGATGTGGGAGAGCATCTGTGCGGGAGCTGTGATGGTTCCTGTGACATGTGTTGGGCTCTTTGGCAAGCGTGGCCCTTTCCAGGTGCTGCTTCCAGGGCAGCAGCATGAGCTCGGGACCCTGTTTTCTTGCCGAGAACAGCACTGTGTCAAACTGTTCTGTTCAGATGCAGTAATCCATGGTAACATCCCTGGTGATACAAGCTGAGCTGGGGAAACACTGATAATGTGCTGTTGCACAAGAAACAGCCAGCTGCTTCAGCTGTGCTGGGTGCTACTGGTTATTGGTCTGGTCCTGTCTGCCTCCTGAAAGCAAAAGGGTGGCAGATTTAAAGAGCAGAAAAAAAAGTGCTTTTATTTCCTCAAGCCTAAGCTGCCCCTGTGAGATCAGCCATCCTGAACACAGTCTCGGGGGACTGCAAAGCCTGCAGCAGGACTGGTGGCTTCGGACGTGCCCAAGGCTGTACGCTAGTGCAGTGTTAGGGAACAGCGTTAGCCATAAGCCCTAGTGCCTGAATCTTTATGTTCCTGCCTCCATCCCCCTGCGACCTGCTGCCCATCCTCCTCCTCCCTCCAGCCCTAGCAGATACCGTCCTTTCTGCAGCCACAGTAAGCAGGTGACTTCACAGAAGCCAGCCCCGTTCGCCTTGCCTGGCGTAAGCTTGTGCGGGATCAGGTTAGGCATCAGCTGGGGCTGCATCCCCAGAGATGAGTAACCAGAGGCAAAGTGGCAGCTCTGGCAGTCAGGAGCTCCCTGCCCACCCACGGCCACTCTTGGTTTTGCTGCTAGCGTGCCCAGCTCTCCATTCTTGTCCTACTGCTCCTCTTGCAGGGCTGGCAGGAGGGAGTGGGATCCAGCACCAGCGTCACCCTATCTTCTGGCCTGTGATGTTTGCCTGGCTCTGCTGGCGAGGTTGCGTTTGTGGCAGCAGCGAAGGCACCAGCAAATACTCGGTTCTACCATCCCTGCTGAGGGCCCAGCACTACAATGCGGGGGGTTGAGATGTCTCGCATCCTCCGCGTGAGCACGAGTGACCTTACGGATCAACTAGAGAAGCACTTTCCTGCTGGCAGAGGCAACTCCTTTGTAATTTGGCAGTGCCTGCAATATTGTGATGTTTTTCTTTTGAATGCTTTTGCTGATTTAGTGTCACTAAACAGCTCTGAGGCAGGACTGAATTATTAATCAACTCTGACTTCCTTCCTCCACCCTGTCTATGTACATAATAACAGCTCTGTACTGAGATCGTGACTGGAGATCCGCTGCCTTTCAGAAATATGATGAGGGTAGAGTCCTTTGGAGTTATAACTCATGCCAGGATTGGCTGTTTTTCCTCCTTCTAGTGGAAAGGTCTCATTAAAAGGCTTCCCTTGCACAACACACGACAAACTCCTAAGGATTCCCCATGAACGCACCACATGAAGCATGAGCAGCACGGAGAGGGTACGTAGGAAATGGTAGTTCACATTTCCAGACGATAGATGAAAGTGCAGTACACAGTTAATTCATTCGAGGGGGAAATGCTTCCTTATGTGTATTCTTTACTAATAACTCCCAAGATCATCCTGTCTGCTTATTTATAGTTTTTTGTCTTTGTCCTTTGTTTCTGCTTCAACCTCCCGCCAAAAATTAAATCAGATTCACTTTTCTCTGCAGTTGTTTTATCTGACAGTTTTCAGTCATGTTCACCATGGTTATGATTTTAAGTGTTTCTATTGAAATATGTAATTTTTTTTAATGCATTGAACCATGTTGGCTGGACTCAGGCCCTGCAAAATGTATTTTGAGGTTTATTTTTTTGGTCATCTATTCTTCAGCCTAGATAGGGTTTCCCATCAGTCTCTCCTGGAAAATGCTGGAAACGTGAGCTGGTAAAGGATAAGGGAAGAGCAATAGCTTTCCTGGGAAACAGCCACATGAAGTATGAGTCTTGTGGTAAGCCCAAGGTTTTATCTCTGGGCTGAGAGGATCCACTTCTTTCCCTGGATCATGTTCAGATCCACAGCACCTCCCACATCCCAGCCCTCTGACACCTGTAAAATAATGTTTCAATACGACCACCTTACAAATGGGATCTACCTGTGCTATTCCCTTTGGTTGGCTGCAATTTAGAAGCTGAATGAACACAAAGCCTTTAGTACTTCCATATCCCCTTATCTCCAAAATAATGCTTTTAGCTGATCCCAGAAGATTTGAAACAAAACAAATGCATGCAGCGATATTCTAAACTTGCCTGGATGCAAAGCTAAAAACTGCAGCTTGCTGTCATGCGCTGTAGGAAAGCAATTGAGCCAACTCATCCTTTCCAAAAAACCCATGCTTTTTTTTTTTTCTGTCATGTGGGAGGAGGAGAGAATTAGTTATTCAGTGGAACGAGGACAATTAAAAGCAAACGCAGCTTCCAGCGATGCCATCATCTGTTCTGTTAGCCCTGAGCAACGTGGAGACAACCTGGCTTTTTAATTGGCCTCTTTTTTTTTCTCTCTGGCCTGTGCTTCCAGTTGGCACAGTGGCTGACATTTTCAAAGGTCTCCGTAGGACTGAGATGCAGGTGTGCCCACTTTCGTTTTGCCTGGACAATCACCTAAAATGTGACTTTAAAGGGGACGAAAGGCTCCAAATTGCAGTGACTTGAGAGGTCATGGTCTTACCTGCCCAGCTTGCCTTTCTGTGGAGTGTTGCCTGCTAATGGGGACGTGTCCATGGGTCCCACCATGGGATGAACCTGTGGTGCCACCCTCCACCGTTGCTGGAGGTTAAATGTTGTCCCAGATGGGTGGCAGGGATGCGGGCACCTCTCCCATCTGCTGCCCCTTCCCCACAGCCTGTGGTCATGGTGGCTGGCAAAGCCTGTCCCAGGCTCTGCAGAGCAAAGCTGCCAGGGCCTCAGTTCATTTAATTAGCTTGCTTCACTTCTAAAAGTGAGCTAAATCAATCAGAAGGTCTTTTAAATGCTACATAACGGAGCATGGCTATTTAATGTTTTTTCACTTACTTGCATTAAAAGTGGATTTAGAGCAGCTTTCCTGAGAAGCAGGGTAAGTGATGCTGAAGACCTCAGCTCCACCATCGCTCCGGGTGTTTTCAGTGTTACTCAGCGTTTCTGCCAGCGTCACTCTTTATCACTTGGAAATCTCACTCTGCCTGTTCTCCAGCAGGAGAAGCAGAAGGTGTGTCCAAGTGCCTTTGGGCATGGATGAATCAGTGCTCATGTTGCACTCCTTGGCAACTTTTGGCAACTGCCTGCCAGGGAAAGCCATCTCTGGAGCCAGGGCAAGTGCCTTTGCAAAAGGAGAGCTTGACCAGAGACTGTGCCAGCCCTAAAGGAAAAAAAACCCAGCCCCCCTGTCCTTAAAACAGTATTGCCAAATGCACAGTGTTTATACAGGGGAGTGTTTTTCATACTGTGGAGGCCTGGAATTAGTGTTCCTCCTCACGACAGCATAAATATATTTATAGACCATGTGTGTCTGCATTTTGTTATATTTTTATCTTTATAGGTTAATGGTTAATAAAACCAGGCTGTATTTATGTTTCTGTAGTGAAAAATATCTTGAATGGTATCACGCAAGAGGCTTAGGCTCTGCCGGCCCCAATCTTTCAGACTGCAATTTAGGGGCTAATTCACACTACAGAAGTATAAAGGTGGGACATCAGAGGTTGGCTTCCCTAGAACACAGCAGAGGAAGAGAAGAGCAGCTGTGGGAGTCCCTAGGGTGGAGGTAGGTATTTAACCCACCTTTGCTCTTGGTACTCAAAAAAATAGCAATGCACCACCGTATTCTGTGTAGCAGCAGTTTCTAAATTACTTTCCTCAGCCCAGCTTGCCACCTGGTTGATCCTTACATCCTGTATACATGCTGTCAGCAATCACCTTATATTTGCTGTCAGATCCCGAGTGGCAATGCGAAGCAGTGTCAGGTCCAGGTGCCTCCTGGGCGATTCTGTCCTGTCTGTGGCAGAGCCTCCACTGGGGAGCTGTCAGCTAATCCATTTAACGTGGGCTTTTCTGATAGGGGAGAGTGCTAATCTTTTAATCATAATGTCAATCTGTCCCGAGTCCAAACTCGTTATCTCAAAGGAGGAAAGCAGGTTTGCCAGAGGTGAGTTTTTCTTCCAAAAACCCCCGTGTTGATTGGCATTATGTTATTGTCCTCTACGTGTGAGCTCTGATCAGCTTTCTCTTTAGTTTGCTCAGTATGGATTTCAGATGAGCTAGTCTAAAATTGTAGTTCTGGCTGTCTTTTAAGTACCAGTTCTTAGCATCTCTGGAATTTCCCTACTATTTCAAAGGAAAAAAAAAAAACCAATAAGGGTTCCCAGATTGCTTCAAACAATTTTTTTCACAGGCTTTAGTTGAAAGCTTCTTTGCATCAGCTGATTAAAAAATGTATTGTTCATAATGTAATCATGGGTCCATGAAAGGTCCTCTCCTGCATGAGTCTGCCCCGTGGCAGGGTCAGTTCTGCCCAAATCCTGCTTGTGAGCATTCATCTCACCCTTTCAAAATCTGCAGTAATGGAGAGAGACTCCACAACCTCTCCAGGCAGCCTGTTCCTTGGTTCTACTATCCTCCTAACGAAAAATTGCTCCTCATCTTGAACTTAAAGCCCCCCAGAAGGAAAGTTTTAGCACATTACTGCTTGTTCCCTGCACCACCTCCCCCCTCCCCCGAGGATGTGGAGGCAATAGTTTTTCCTCTCTCCTTCTAGCAGCCTTTTACATAGTTGAAGGCTATGAGCATGTCTCTTCTCAGCCTTTTCTTCTCTGTGCTACAGCAGTCCTTTTGATCTTTCTTCATAGGCTGTGTTTGCCAGACTGCCAGGGTTCTTGCTTGTTTCCTGAACTCTGTCTTCAACTTCACCATGTCCTCCCTGAGGCCCTCTACTTGTCCAGTGAAGTGGGAAGGTCCCTGCCCATGTCCTGCATGCTGTATGTCCCTCCAAAGACCCTTATGCACCTCCTCCACTGGGGAAAAATATCCTGACAGTTCTTGGTTTCAGTATATTTCTGCCCATTGAAAAGCATTTCAATTTTGGGTGCCTGAGCCCCAAACACTGAGCAATTCAGATCTTCTACAGGGTCCTCCTTTCAGGTTTTAACTGCAAGGTGAGGGGGATGATCTACACCAAAACAACCTTACACAAGCAAATATTGGTGCTGCTGACAGTGTCACTGCTGCACCCAAGAGTGGGTCTGTGCACTCCTGGGATGGGGCTAGAGCAAATTCCACCCTGAAAAACATGATGGAGAGGCTCTCTCCCTACCACAGGCTTCTGTGCTTCTCCTGGAGCATCCCCAATTCACTGCTCTTTGGGGGACAGGTCCTGCATTAGGATTGGCCATACGCAGACCAGCGGTCTTACACAGCCAAGCTGCTCCCATCTTCCCTGTGAAGCCAACTCATTAATGAACAAAGCTAGAACTCGTCAATTCCCACTCTAACAAAGTAAACTGAAGAGGAAGTTGAGACCAAAGACTTATCTACTGTTGGGGGGGGGTGGGGTCTTAAAGAAAAAAACAACTCAAAGCAAAATTTTGTACTCCAAGCAATTCTGCAGAGGTTGGAAATAAAGATGTTACAACTTTCTGTAAAAGGTGCGCCTGTTATCGATGACAGCTTCCCCTGTGTGACACTGAATGAACTCGCCCAACAAATGGACCTGGAAGAAAAAAGGGAGGAAAGGTGCCTAACAAGCCTTAAACCTCTGATATTCAATTCATTAAAGATTAATAATGAGCTATTAATAATGAATGCAGCCAGGAAGATGGGAGAACTGCAGTATAATGGCCTCGAGATTTCTAGTTAGCCAGATTTCTCTACAGAGCTGGGAAAGAAAACAGCAGCTTTCAAAAGGATAAAAAGGCTCCTCTGAGGACAGATGTAAGCAGCAGTCTGCAACAGTCTCTGCAGGCTGGGTAGATTGGTGGAAGAGTATTGTAAGTGTTTCTTTCAGTAAAAGCTAAACTGGGGGTGGGCGGTGCACACGTCTTGTAAGGAAAAGATGCTCATGAATGCCACGACCTTGAGTATAACATAGGGAATTGGGGTCGTTTCCTTGCTGATGGTGATTTCCTGTGTGCAGTTAACTCTTTCTGCCCACGTCTCTCATCCCTTGTGGTGTGCACGCAGAAACACAGCCTCCTGCCTCTTCGGCCAGATTTTGGGAGCTTATGTTCCCATGGCAGTGGCTGTCAGGGACATACAGAGCTGAGGACGTGATGAACATTACCCCGTGAGCATAAACAACTCGTTTGCCTGTTCACCTCATAGTAACATTGTCTAGACCGTTTCCTTTGGTGGCTGCATGAGCCAGTGTTATTCAAGTGAAGATGCAGCACACTTGTGACTTCCCTTTCCTAGCTGCCAGGCCAGCTGCCTTATCAAAGAGAGAAATGGAGTTGGTTAGACATGGCTTGTTTTTATAAGCCTGTAGCGGTTGCTTTAGGATCATGTGGGTGTTTAAATAATGCTATATTTGGATGTCCCCCTAGATATTGATAATAGGTTCTCTGGTCCTATGGGACCTCTCCTGTCCCCTAGAGTTTATAAAGTTGATCACTGACAACCATTTGATTAGTTTCTTGAAGGCTCCAGAGTAAATTTTACTTGGCCCTGCTGACTCTGAATTCGTCTCATCTCTCTTAACTATTGTTTAAGCTGTTCTCTTCCTCATCTGGCCTGTATTTCCTGTCTCTGGTTGTTAGTATGAAACGTGTTAATAAACATCTGGTTGCCATTAACATATTTTGTGAGAACAGAAGCAGGATAAAAAGTAGAAATTCAAGGCAGAACCTACATAGAAGTAAATCTGTGTTATTCTGTGTTTGCATCAGGAGCAACTTCCCAGAAGAAGACATCTTTGCACCTTTCTTGTGCTTGTGAAACAGACCACTAGGATTGATTAATACCAGTCAGGCAGGTGTAAAAACACAGTATGGACAAAGTAGTTGCCATGTGGTAATAAGAAATTTGTCCACAGGATCCAGAGGGTATTAGAAAGAGCTTGGTGTGCCTGTGGTCATCTCAAAAAACCCTGTCCCAGTAAGCATTCCTGTTTTGGCTCCACGAGCAGGGAATAAAAAGGGGCAGGACAGAAGAGTGCTGATCACTTTTCTCCTTGCTTTTCAGGGCTGGGTGAATCCACAGAGCATATCTGAGGCTCTTTTGAACAGTCACCAGCAGATGAAGTAATTTGAGGCCTCGCCCACACCACAGTTTATTCAGCCAGCTGCTGTAGGTCTTTTAACAGAGGTGCTTTTTAATATGGCACGAACATCTTATTAAGTGAAGCACTGAAAAATGTCACTTTGATTTTGACATACTACCCACAAAGTATAATGTATTTTCTGTTATGTGTTGTTGTCAAGGTGAAGAAATTAATTAGCGTGGATTTTTAAGTACTTTGATCTTGAACTGTGATTTAAGTTGGAAAGGAAACATTGTCCTAGATGAATAAAGAGGTGGTGCAACAGCTGATCAGACATCTGGTGAGGAGCCAAGCCCTGCAAATGCAAGGAGGTGATTTCAGTCTTGTTTCTGTCTCTAGCTTCTCCAATCCAGTTGCTCAGTTCCTATGAAGGCTTCTGCTGGCGGCAAGCAGACACCAGGAGACACGTTCAGACATGTATTGTCTGAAATCCAGGTACTCTTCATTTCTGGAAATCTGGGGAAAGGCTGCCATCTGCTGTAATACAAAGCGGTTGCTGGAAATAAATCTGACCTAAATCAAACCGTAGCAGTCGGGTCGGAGCTGTGATGAGCTTAGGGCAGAAGCAAGGTAAGACAAGTGAAGACGAACTGTGCACTGAAAAGCATGTTGATGCTTCCCACGCGGATCACTCTCCTAGTAACAGCTGTTACCTATCCCTACAAAATCATGCCCTTAGAGGAAAAGAAGCATCCTTGTGGTCCCCACCTGCTTTAATCCCTGGGATTTCCACTCAAGGTCAGAGACGGGCAGAGGGGGACTGAGCCACCGTTCATAAAGCTGCTGGCAGGGGACCCTGCTGTGAGGGGACAGTGTGCTGCTTCCTCAATTTAATCTAGGCACCCACGTACTTCTACAGCCTCTCAGCTGTAGAATTTTAAAATGCACAAAGGTGTGTGTCATACCTAAGATAGCAACGAGTTAGCTTGGCCACTTCAGCGTTACTTGGGATTCCTGTGGTTGTACCGTCCACTGGTGGACCTTGCAACCTAGAGCAGAGCAAAGTCTAAAAGCATCTATAATTCAGGGCCTTTATCTCTGATCTTTAAAATAAAATCTGTACTGAACTCTGTGGTAAAACTAGAATCAAATTCGTCTCTCTGAAAGTCTCTAAGGTCCCAGCTCTGCTTGCTTGGTACCTTCTTTAGACACCACCAAGTTGGTCTGCTTTTTCTGTACTTTTTTTTCTCACTCCACATCATCACTTGCTCTGAAACCGCACATTTTGACTCACAAGCAATCTCAGGAACAAGAGTTTTTAGTTTTCCTGAGTAAAGACAGACTGAGAGGCCAGAAAGAATTGTTCCAAATAAACAAGTTAGCATGGGAAAAGGTGGGAATAAAGGACAGGAGCTCCTGACACCCTGCTTGTTTTGTAAAAAGACATTTACTGGGTGGCTGTGGGGTGGCAACTCCGGTAGACGCATGTTCCTGGAGTCCTTTAAGAATCAAACACCTCCTCTCATGCATGCTCAGATGAAAAGGATGCACTTAGGTGATGTAGTATTTAAAACACTTGGGTTGTGTATTTTCTGCCTGCTTGTAGGCACGCAACTGTCTCTCTGCCAGACGGTGCCTAATACACTAAAATCCAGTGAAGTCAAGACATTTTGCTCCTTCTGGGATACCAGGATGCTTGGAAACAGTGAGGTCTGGGAATGAAAATAATTGATTTTTGGCTGTGTTTTGTTACAGTGGTCAGGAGGTCTAATGTCAAATATTGCTGACTAGATGGTCAGCTCAAGGTGGTAGGTACTCAAGCCTAAATGGTGGAAGTGGACACAGAGAGAGAGGCCAATAAAAGAGAGGTAAATATTTGTCAGCAGTACAAAGGTGTGGGTCGTACTGGTGAAAACACCCAGGATGTGATGTAGACAGAAAAAAAGAAATGAGAGAGAGGAACTTCTTCAGGAGTATCTCAAAGAGCAGTAGGATTAGAGAAGGAATCTAGAGGCTGCAAAAGGAGAAGTCTTATATAGACCCAGCAAAACTGGAGGGCTTGATAAGGCCTCTTAATCCCCATGGATGATTTAAGTAAATGCTACAGGTGAATTCCATATGCATCAGACACACCTGGTCTTCACACAGTGATTCCTTGTTGGCAAACAGGAGAATCTCCTGTTGAGTTTTTCAGTAACTTCTAATGTTGCCATTTAATTTAAAAGCAAAGCCCTGTCTGAGTCCATGGTTGATGATATTGGAGTTGCTGCTCAGACCAGACTGTTTCCCATTACACTTCCCTGAAAGCATCCCACTAGAATCCCTCCTTTTGTAATGTCGGGGTGGCAGTGGCCGAGTTCAAAGGGAGTGCTGCACATAACAAAGCTAGCCTGGAAAGCTGACATAAGAAAAGCCAGAGCCCATGATGACTCAGGTATTAATGTACTCCACTTCATCAGAATAAGCTGCTATCTGATAAAATGTGCTCACTCCAGATACAGAAGCAAGAGCTTTTAATTTTACACAGCCTCTTTACTGGAGACTGACAGTACCAAAAAGAAACTGGGTTAAATGCAGTTACATCTGCAGCATGTCTAATGTGCTGAGGAATGACTTAGAGCCAGGAGGAGCTCTGCTACCATTGTAGACATGGAGGAATAAATGCCGTATCATTTAGGAGCAATGGGAGAGATTTGCCATCCCTGTTTTATGGGCTGTCCTTATGCTGTGACAGTGTCTCAATGGAGTCGATTAAGAAACTGTCCTAGACAGAGCCATTGATCTCCACTACCCTGATCCAGCCACTTTTCCTTCCTGCAGGCCCCTTCTTCTCACACTTTGTGTGCTCTGACATGCAGTAGTGGCCCGGCTCATTTCAGCTCTGAAGGAAAATGTGGGTATTGTCCTCCAGGGTCAGACTAGGCACCCATCCTGCCCTGTATCTTGCCTCTAGCAAGGATACAGCATGTCAGGTGGTGGCCCGTGAACGCAGAGGTGGGCCAGTCATTTGTCTTCTCTACAGGGGTCTGATCCTGAGCTCTAATAGTTAGCATTTGGTTGACATGATAAAAATAATCTTCAAAATTGTTGTATATGTTAATTTTGAAAGCCACTAATGTTGCCCTATAAAACTGCCATTCTGCATCTTTCTAAGCTCCTGTCTTGAAAGGTTTCTTGTGGCATTGAGCACCACGCTCCGCTTACACAAGGCATGGAAATGTTTTCCCCGCTATTGGCATGAAAAACTCAGTCTTAATATCCCTTCACATCACTGAAGACAAGAAGAGCAGAAACTCTCCATCTGCTTTCTCTGCAGAGTTCATTATTTTACATATTTCTTTTGTATCCCTTGCTTCCTCAAAGGAGAGCATTTCCTTGATGTTTGGTTGTTCCTATCATTGTTTAATGCTGCTCTTTTAGAGACAAGATTACCCACTATGCTCAGGGTTCCTGGGGGACCTGCCCCTCTAATTACTTTTAATCATTATTTTCCCTCATATTCCTTACAAATCCCAATACCTTGTTCATTTTTCTCACTTGCAGTACAAGCTGAGCAAAGGTTTTCTGTGAAAGTTTCTGAAAGCTAGCAGTACCAGAGCCCTGCAAACAAGAACTGTCTAAAATACTACAGCATCACAAGAAAGGAGCCCAGATAGCACTAGAGATAACCCTGTTTTTACAGTAGTTGGCTACTACTTCTGCCACCGAGCAGTAATATGCATTTCCTTACATTTTATTGTCTCTTGCACTCACTTGTACCTGTGAAAACATCAAGCTACTTTGTTCTTCTTACTGTTTATTTTTGACATCACAAAACCCACTGTTTCCCCTGTTTCTTTTCCAGGAAGACTCCACAGAAGATTCCTGAACCAGCGTGAGCATAGGAAAAAACCCTGTCATATTTTGTTGTTTTTCAAGAATGCCAATTTAACTCATGTATCTGAAAAAGCAGCTGTAGAAAAATTTTCCTGGCTAAAACTACTGGGATTGGACTTGTTTACCCAGGAGACTCTTTGTAGGATTATGTCCCACATGCACAGGAATAAGGATGTTTGTCGTTTTATATCACCGGGGCACTGTAATGCGCTGGCAGCACTGAGTCACACTCTCCTGCAAAGCCGACGTGGCCCTTGGCAATCAGTAGGAAGCAGAGATAACTGAAATGCTGCAGTCAGAAGACTTACCATAAAAGCATACTTTACGGACCTAAGTTGTACTCAGAGAGGTGGATGGACAACACATCAAGTGAACTATGGTTGACTGACTCACAATTTCCTCACCAAACTCTGCTGGTAAAGCAATGGGGGGGTTATCGGCACTGTCAGCATGTTCAGGCTGAGAGAAAGTTCCTAAGACCAGCCACGCTGCGTGCCCTGGGGAAGTTTGTCACGGTTTAAACCAGCCTTTCTTCCCAAAGTCACTAAAAATCACCCACTGAGTATCCTACAGTCCCTGGGGGGCAGGAGATATCTCAGGCTGGACTGGCATTGTTACTGCCACTGTGGTGTTTAGCCAAAAGATGACAGTCAGAAAAGCAAGCAGCAGGAGGTAACTGCATGTCTGTCACCCTTTCCTTCTGGTCCACAAATATTATGCAGCATTAGTTTATTCTTCCCAAGGGGAACAGAGGGCTTTGCTGTTAATACAAAATGCAGCAGAACAGTAACAACATATAACTTGGAGATAACGTCAACGAAGCATAAGGTAGAAAATCAAACAATTCTGGCAGAAAATCAAACAATTTGCTACTTTCCCTCTGTGAGCAGATAACAAGACTCTCTTCATTGCAACTGGAAAATATTAAAGGTCACAGGAGGGTGCATGGCTAAAAGGTCACTTTGAGGGCATGGTTTTTCCCTGTCTCTCTGCCCCAATTAATCATTGTGGCTTTGAATGTACCTCGCTGGTGGAAGAGAAACACAGATCTGACGTCTTCAGCCAGATCAGTACTTCCTGGGCAAATAGCTCTACATAAGGGTCACTTCATGCTAAGCGAGTGATGCAAAATTTCTTTTTAAAGCTGCTCTGAGCAATCGACCAAGATGAACCTGGCATGATGTCTCCCCAACTCGGGTGAAGATGCTTCAAGATCGGAGATCTGAACATCACCAGCTGAGCACTGAGGTCAGTCCTGCACAGCTGGACTTCGCTCTGGCTCAGCTTGTGGACCAAGACTGGACACATTGCAGCGGTGAGTGTATCAACCCATGATTCATCCAAGGGAGGCACAGAAAATGGTATCCATGCTGCAAGCACTCAACTTCAGCATCAGACTAACCCATAAGGCTGGAGAGGGGAAACGGTTTACCACCAAGGCTGTGGGAAGGGCTTTCCTTTCAAAAACAGCGGCTGTAGTTAATAACCACCCACAGCTGCTCCTCTGCTGGGGACTCCCTTTCTTTTTGCCTTTCCCCTCCTTTCTCATCCACTCCCATCTGTCTCTTTGCCAGTGGGAAGTGGTTATGTAGATATTCCCAGGTCCCTTTCTGGGAAGTTAGACTACCAAAACCAAAAAATGAACACGATTTGGGCAAACCCAAACTTTCCGTCTCACTTGCATGTGCTTGCAGGAGCCATGGGGACACCCCCAGCCAGCTGGCAGCAATAGCATGGCAGTGAGGCAGGAAAGCCATCCTCAACCCACACAGCTGAGGACCTCTGTCTAAGACAACAGTAAGTAACACAAAACAGAACTGCAACAGAGGACAGGGCTAACATGGCCTCTGTCCCTCCCACAGCCTCTCTGATTTCATTGACTTTATCCATGTGAGTGAATTCCGCAAACTCAGTCTTTCTGCAGTCTGGATCTATATACGGCGATCAGTTTTATGGCACGCTCACAATCTCTCACTTTATCGCAACTGTGTTGTGTTTTAGGGATTAGAAGACAGAAAGACTCCAACTAATGTGATCCCCAAGAAAAAAACCAAACAAACAAACACCACATTTTCCCCATGAGGAGCATGTCGAATATGTGCCTGCAGTCTGAACGTGGCTGAGGCTGTTAAGGACAAAGAGATTTCTGGCAGGTAGTGGAAAAGATGCTATGAAAATATTGTGAGTGAGGTTTGCAGGTTGCTGGAGGGAAATTCCCATTGGCTTCCTAACACACATTTAATATTTAACGTGTTTTCTTTACTGCTTTTGCTGTTACAGCTTCCAATGAAGCCTGTTTGAGCTGTGCTGAGCTGATATTAATTCCAGCACCTCAGAAAGCCAAGAATGGTATTTTGAAGCGTGAGAAGGTACATCTTTATTTTCTAAAGCATGTCTAGGAAAGGTGCAGTGAATGCAAAGACAGCGCAGCAGCAGTGGTGATGACCACTGACACCAAAGCCAAAAGTTACAAAGTAATAGTAATATTAAACTATTACTTCTTTCTGCTAGTGCCACATTTTCTGCTCTTTAAACTCATTGTATAAACCAGTTACCTCTTGCAGGGTAAGGCAAGAGATCAGATTTGATTGCAATTTTGCATGCAAAGCAGCAAATGGTGCTATTTCCACCCACATCAGTGTTTCCCAGACCGTCACGCACACGTGAGTGGCAATCAGCAGGCTAGGCTGAGTAGCCAGCACTTCGGTCCACACATCAAGCTGTGCTTTCAATAAACTTTGCAATGAAAATTTCGGTGCTGTGCGAGTTGTGAGCCACAAAGACATTGTAAAAACTGCCAGGAATAGTCTGATGCAAAAAGCTTGAGATCCACAGCAGCAGTTTTCACTCTCCAGTTGTTGCGGCTTTGGGTGTTAACATGAATCAACAATAGCAACAACAACAAAAACACCCAAATCTCCATCTGAGCATGAAATGACCACTTCCAAACAGGGCTGGAATGTTTTGCTTATTGGAAAACAGCTGGACTCATACTGTAAATAAAAGGGTTGAAGTTGAAGGTGATGCCCATGCCCTCAATAAATTGTCACGTTGCACAACTAGGGCTGCAACATGTGCAGGCTGAGGCTCCGATTATGTCAGGGAAGGATCCTGGACTGATCTCCACCGTGTTCTCACACTTCCACGTGGACTGTGGATGAGTTTGTTTGACTTTGTAGCATCAGGCCATCCGGGGCCTTGCAGATAGGGAAGTGAGGGGGAAGTAATTGCAAGACAGGCATCTTAATATCCTTATTTGTCCTCCATGGCATCACTCAGTATTTCACAGTCTGAAACCTGGGGACCCATGGGTGCACCCAGATGCGTGGTGGCCTGAGAAAGTGAAAGCAGGAAAACTGCAGCCACAAATTTCCATTGGCCTCTGAGGGTAAACGCTAATGAAATCCTCCCAGCTACTTCTCTCATGTGTTCCCTTCTGCAGTGTCCTAAGGTCTGCAGGGCTAACAGCTGACCTGAGCTCCCACAGGAAGATAGCTGTGTGCTGGGTGGGAGGTTCCATGTCTGGGTCCAAAAGCCATGACTCAGCCTAGCACTCAAATCCGTGCTAATGCAAGGTGGGAGAGTAGGCCCACTGGGAATGGCAGCCCAGGTGTCTGATACCAGCAGCAATACACAGGTGTGACTACCTGTGTCAGTCTTGCCGCTGGAGGCAAAGCAGTAGTAGTAGAAACACAGCCTTGAAGTGACATAGAGGCATGCAGTTTGCCCTGTGAGCACAATATCCATGCACCTGAAATGACAGCCTCTACTGTGGGATGTACAACGGCTTGCTTGCTGATGGGTCCGTGCTTTAAATGTACTGAATATGGTTATCCTTTGGGATAAACCTTTCACAGCCTGTGGTTGCAATGCTAGTGCATATCTTTAGCCTGATGCAGACTTTTGCCATGTTGCAAATGAAGTCTGGTGGGAGGAATGAAATGGGATACTGCAACCGCAATATGCGGCCTTCACAAGACAGCGTCTGGAACAAAGCAAATAATGTCCTTAATGCAGGGTTGTGTGGGGAACAAAGTGTCTCCACCGTTCTCTTGTATTTTCTTCCTGCTATTTATCTTATGTGTGTATGTATGTATGTCTCTCTTCTGCATCTACAACTCACTCCTTCTCTTGCAAAAAGCCCAGCCTGCTGCACCAGCGACTGGCACAGGGTTTGTTACAGGTGTCAGCAGCTTTCTGTTGCCACTAGTACATTAGTGACATGAGAAAAAATGAAGTCAGGAGCCTGCTACGTGACAAAGAGTGAACACAGGTCATGTCAGACACATCTCTCAAGGAAGCCATCGAAGAGTCGCTGTGGCTCCCAGGCACCTGATCCTGGTGATGGCCGTTTGGGATTTATCAGTCAAGAGGCTGCAAAACAAATTGTACCCAGCAAACATCTGTCAACACTGACTACCGAGGAGCAAAAAACCATCTTCAGCCCAGCTGGGGTGACACCAGTCTGTCTGGTGTCTGCGCAGGGGCGGACGCAGAAATGAGTTAGCGAGCTGCAAGCTGGGGTGTGAGCCCACAGATTTCCACATACGTGCATTTATGCGGCCCATAGCCACGTGCTCACGTGCCTCTGCTCGTTAACATGAATGGAATTACTGCTATTAATTAATCAGAGCCTCCCTGTGTTTTAATACCTTTTGTTGACTGCCACAGGACTACAGCCGAGAATTTAAGTGTGTTTAAGGCACAATCAGGCAGGAGGCTGTTATTGCTTAATTGGGACGTAACACGTCCCTGTATTTCAGCATCTTTTGTGGCCTGATGAAGAATTACAGCCTAAATATAAGTCTGAATAAGAAGTTACCAGCCAGGGGATTGCTGGGAACAATGCCCCATTAAAGTCTCTGAGCGTGACCACGGCCACCTAGCACAATTCCCCCCCACCACCACTGCACAGCCTGGCGGCCGTGGCCGAAACCCGTGCGGGAGCAGCTGCCACCATGGAGCGGCCCTCCACGGCAGTAAGGGGACTCTGCTCCCCACACCAGGGGCACTGCTGGGGTGCCTTTGTGGGACCCCTTGCACTCCAAGATGGCGGCCCCTTGGCCACGGGGCACTTGTGGGCCCTCTCAAATGCCAGTGGCTCACCCGCGGGGCGGTTGTGGGGCCTCCCAAATGGCGTTCCTCAGCTGTGGGGTACATGTGGTTCTCTCACATGGCAGTGGCTTGGCTGCGGAGCACTCGCGGGGCTTCTCACACCCCAGGATGGCAGTGCTGTAGCTGTGAGGCACTTGTGGGGACCCTCAAATGGCAGCCCCTTGTCCGTGGGGCCCGCCAAATGGCGGCGCCCCGGCCGTGGGGCACTGCGGAGACCCTCAGCCCCCCAGGACGACGGCGGGGAAGGCGGGTCCAGCCGCGCCCCGGGTGGGACGGCGGCACGCCGGCCCTGCGGCCTTCCCCAGGGCGGGCCCCGCGC